>NC_051156.1:137934212-138028501 GCF_013339745.2 Dermacentor silvarum
ACCGGAAAGTGCTGTCAACTGTGAGACCGTGCAATATTTAGATCACATTCAGGATTTAGAATTTGTATGAATGATAAAACTCATGTGGTATTTGTTTCTGGAAAAGAGAAATCCAGCTGTTAATTCTTGTCTATATTACCTTTTGTTCCTTTGTCTTAACAATGTCGTGAGTGTTTTGTTCCCTTTATATATTTATGCCTGTCTGTGTGACCATGCTGTATGTAATACTCGAGTGTATTCTGTTGTACCACTCCTTCTTGGACCGCCAAGGTCTGCAGTATATTGAAATAAATAAATAAATCCCATGGTGGAACGAAGAATGTCGGAAAGCACGCCAAAATCAGAACAAAGCTTGGGGATTGCTTCGCAATTCTCCAACAGCCGAAAATCTTGTTAATTTCAAACAGGTCAAATCACAAGGCAGGAGAACACGTCGACGTGCGAAGAGAGAGAGTTGGGAGATGTACCTTTCTGGTATAAATTCTTACACAGACGAGGCGAAAGTATGGAATAGAGTGAATAAATTAAAAGGCCGTGAGACGAACCCGCTGCCCTTAGTGAGTACCCAAGGAGATGGCCTGGAAGATCAGGCAGATTGTCTGGGCAAACACTTTGAATACATCTCCAGTACATCTCATTACACACAGACATTCTTGAGATTCAAAGAACGAGAAGAACGGCAGCCCCTTAACCGCAAAGGTTCGTCGAGCGAGGCTTACAATTGCCCATTTACGTTAGCTGAACTTAAGGCATCTCTAGCTTGTTGCAACAACACGGCGCCAGGTGGCGATCATATCATTACGAAATGATTAGGCAACTACACTCTGAACACTGAAAACACTCCTGTCTCTCTACAATGCCACGTGGGATGCTGCGTATATTCCATCTGCATGGAAAGAAGCTATAGTCATCCCGTTACTTAAACAAGCCAAAGACCCGTCCTTAGCCAGCAGCTACAGGCCAATAGCTCTAACAAGTTGCCTGTGCAAGCTGTATGAAAAAATGATAAACCGGCGCTTAATCTGCTTCCTAGAAAATAACAAAGTACTATATCCCTTCCAGTGTGGCTTTCGATAAGGTATGTCTACAATAGACCACCTTGTCCGCATTGAGACATATATTAGAGATGCTTTCATACATAAGCAATTCTGTCTGTCTGTATTTATAGACCTAGAGAAAGCTTACGACACCACATGGCGCTTTGGAATTCTCAGAGATCTTTCGGCGATGGGTGTTCGTGGCAATATGCTAAACACAATCAAAAGTTACCTCACTAATCGCACATTTCGCGTAAGGGTGGGCAGAGCTTTGTCTGCGTCATTCACACAAGAAACTGGTGTGCCACAGGGAGGCGTGCTCAGCTGCACACTATTTATTGTAAAAATGAACTCCCTGCACACAATCATTCCACGCACAATGTTTTATTCCGTTTATGTCGACGATGTGCAAATAGCCTTCAAGTCATGCAACATTGCCATCTGCGAACGACAAGTGCAGCTTGTAATAAATAAATTGTCCAAATGGGCAGATGAAAATGGTTTTAATGTAAATGCCCAGAAGAGCACTTGCGTACTCTTTACAAACAAGAGAGGCGTAACGCCAGTCCCAAGTATTCGAATCAAAGGAGATGCGCTCTCTGTGAGCAGCGAGCACAAATTTTTAGGAATGATTTTAGGTTTTAAACTTACATTTATTCCTCACCTTAAATATCTGAGGGCAAAATGCCTGAAGACAATGAACCTTTTAAAGCTTCTGTCGCGTACCACTTGGGGTAGTGATCGAAAGTGTTTGCTTAACTTGTATAAAAGTCTTATCCTCTCACGCCTTGATTACGGGTTTATAATTTATCATTCCGCAACGCCAAGTGCATTAAAAATCCTTGACCCCGTCCACCATCTGGGTATCCGCCTCGCGACCGGTGCTTTCCGAACAAGTCCGATCCAAAGCCTGTATGTAGAGTCTAACCAGTGGTCACTCCATCTGCAGCGTTCATATAGCAGTTTCACATATTTTCTGAAAGTACAAGCAAACAATGAACATCCTTCTTATTCAACCATAAATGACGTTACTGCTGCCACACTCTTCTATAATCGACCTGCAGCGAGAAAGCCATTCTCCTTGCGTGTGAGGAACCTCAGTGAGGAAATGGGTGTTCCGCTGCTTGATCATCGTCCTATGGCTCCAGTGAAACTGTTACCGCCGTGGCAGTGGCAACTCATAGATTGCGATACATCGTTTGTAGAGGTCACTAAACACGCGCCAGAAGCACACATTAAAATGCATTTCTTAGAGCTTCAATACAAGTACTCGTGTACAGAGCTTTACACTGACGCTTCCAAGTCACATGCAGGTGTGTCTTATGCAGCCGTTGGCCCATCCTTCTCGGAATCCGGTGTACTCCACCCGGAAACGAGTATTTTTACGGCTGAGGCCCATGCACTGTTGTCGGCTGTAAAGCATATAAGGAAATCAAAACTTCAAAAGGGAATTATATTTACGGACTCCCTAAGCGTCGTAAAAGCATTGATGTCACTCGGTAAACACAAAAATCCTGTACTTACTGAGCTCTATTCCGTTCTCTGTCAAGCGTATGTATGTAACCAGCATGTCATTATATGCTGGGTGCCTGGCCATAGAAGCATTGAGGGTAATGTGCTAGCTGACCGAATAGCTACATCAATAACATCGCACGCTATTAACCCTACAGCTGCTGTCCCTGTAACAGATCTGAAACCTTTCTTGCGAAGAAACTGCGAAGCCACTGGCAACGCTTGTGGGATGCTGAAACAAGTAATAAGCTTCACTTGATTAAACCACAGTTAGGTTTCTGGCCCCCCGTAACGAAAACACGGCGAACTGACGTCCTATTCAGTCGGCTGAGAATAGGACACACGTATGGAACCCACAGTTTTTTGTTGACAGGTGATGAACCACCAACCTGTGGTAGATGTGGTGAGAGGCTGACCGTCCTCCATGTCCTCCTGGAGTGTCGGGAAGCCGAAGTAGAGAGAAGGAAACATTTCCCTGTAGCATACCACTATCATATACCTCTTCATCCTATGATGTTTATTGGTGAAGAACCGTTGTTTAACACCAGAGCAGTCCTCGGTTTCTTAAACAAAGTGGTCCTGCATGTTATAAGCCCAACAAATTCGTAGCGCATCCTCTCTCAAGAGGATGCCGCTGTGATAGTTTTGTATAAGCACATGCCTCCAGGCCCTTGTTTTTCAAGGGCTCTGTTCAGGTAGTAGTGTTTTTTTGACAGTTTTTATATCTGACATATCTTGTATATCATATCATTGTTTAGCAATGCATCTTTTACGTTTATAGTACACGTCACTAGTCATTACCATTATCTTATTCCGTGTAGATTTTACGCACTTTACAGCGATTATTTTAGGCCCCTTTACAGCCATGTCACATCTACTTCTCTCAATTCATGACTTCACTGCGAACTAATACTGTCATGGCGCTCTTTGGCCATACCTGGCCCTTGCGCCACTAAACTCCAACAATCATCATTTTTTGCGTTCTCTCAAAGCGAAAATAAAGTTTGGGTCTGTTTGCCTTAATAATCTATAGTACTAGCGATCGCTGTTAACCACTTCAATTTAGTATTTAGTCATTATCTGAATAAGTTGCGAAAGCAGAAATTTGTGTAGCGGTAAAGGAAGCTGCAAACTTCACTCGTTTTTGTTGGGCCTATTTCTGATATTTGTGGCACAGCAGGAACTTCGGTGACCTATTTTCAAAGGCTCACACAATTTAATACCCCTGTCAAGCGGGCAAGTTAAGTGCACTTACGGGGAGGGCACTTCGGGACCGTGACGCTTTAGTCTACGCGGTTCTAAACGGGAAAATAGAACGCACTCGCAGTAAAAAAAAAAAAGAAATGCCAGCAGACTACGAGCGCTTTTTGTGATGATGTAGATTAAAAAGGAAAGTATTTCTAAAAGTGATTGTTTTACGTTGTATTATTAATAAAACAAACTTAATCTATGTTTTTGCAACAAAAAACGAAAAGATTCTTTATTATAAGAGTGTGGCAAGTCAATGCCGGCCAAGAAAAATGCCTAGCCAATCCAGAACGACATAGCGGCGTGCGACGAGGCGGCATTTGATCCTGCTAGAACAGAATATGAGCGGGTTTTAGGCTATTATCTGTGCGCAAGAGCTGTTCAACCACTAAAATGAACTTCTGTGTCCTTTTTTTATGCATTACATTTTGTACCATTGAAACCGCTGGCGGCAAGGCTCCCCACTCGGGCAGCAAAGTGCGTTCCGTGAACGCACTTCGACCGGAGTGCACTCTTCTGCGAGTGACACTCCACTTGCGACGTTTAGATTTGGCAAAGTGCACTTAAACCGAGTGACACTCTCCGTAAGTGCACTTAACTTGCCCGCTTGACAGGGTGTAATAAACCTTGGAGGAACCTCGCAAGTTTAAACAAACATGGCTGTTATGTTTGAACTGCGCGTTTTATAAAAGACACCTACAACTTATTTTGAGGTATGTGCTTTTTTTATTGTGTGCGCATGCATGCGTGTGTGTGCAATAGATAGCCATGAACCTTCCAGTAACACTGGTAGGTTCATTGAGCCCGGTATAATTAGCCGACGCGTCTGATCCGCAGATCAGGATTTCGACGATCGACGAGTATATGCTCGGCGCTATCATTGTCACTTGGATTTACTCGGCG
Organism: Dermacentor silvarum; assembly: GCF_013339745.2. Taxonomy (NCBI): domain Eukaryota; kingdom Metazoa; phylum Arthropoda; class Arachnida; order Ixodida; family Ixodidae; genus Dermacentor; species Dermacentor silvarum. The sequence goes on from NC_051156.1 coordinate 137,938,913, forward strand.
CTACTTGTTTAACTGGGCGCATGTTCGGCCAATAACCAGTTAGCTGGTTATTGATGTTAGCTTCGTGACCAGCGTTCTTCCAATGTGGTGCACCGCCACTACAACGCTACAATATTAGATGCAATTAGCTCTAATTCCAAGTCTCTCAGTTCAGCACTTCATCATGATAAACAATGACGTGCGATTACTACAGACATACTTAACGTCCTGGTGTTTACAGCGGACAAACATCAGCGCACCTTATACTCCACAGCATGTCGTGGCATGTGCCTTTGTTAAAAAAAATACAGAATCAGACGGTGTCCTCGACATGCGTGCAGGCACCTCTAAGCTCTAAGGTGAGAATGTTTGTTCTCCAGATAAGAGGTGTGCATATGAAGATGCGTCACTCAAGTGCAACAACAGCTCACTAAGAAGCACCAGACAGTGCACGTAGCCATTCTAACATTGACAAGTTTGCAGCACTCTGAAAGAAGAAAGAAACTTTGTGGGGCCTGTTTCTCTAGAAGCTCCATGGGTCTACGTCGAACAAAACAAGACACAAGGTGCGTGGAAGGTGGTGCACAATCCTTCCTGCGTTTTATCGCCAACCTTTCACTGTCCCATTCCTTCAACAGGCTATTTCGTCCTATTTCTTTTAGTTACCTCCTCCTCCCCTGCGTTTTCTATTTCGTCTAGCGTTAAACACACGTCCCTAGAGTCCTGGCATCGCGCCAAGGTGCCCCGGTACAAGAGGCGAGCTCTTAACAAAATTTGACCTCCTGTAGGCCTTCTAGGTTGAAGTGATCTCTTGAGAATGCTTTGTTATTGACGCTGCCACCTAAGTTAGCGTGCTGAAAGGCGTTGCGCCGCCAGGCTCTGCGCCTCATAGGCGCCTGGCTTTTGGCAGTTTCAGGATGTCGTTCCATTTCGGTTCCTTGCAATCACTACAAATTTCCTAGTGGTGTGTCTTTCGTTGATAGCACACTTTTATTTCATTGCTTTTGAAGGATAAATGATGAATCGGCCTTTTCTTTAACCCTTAGCTTAGCACGATGCCCGTAAATTCCTTGGAGCGGGTCAGAGCAATTTAGCACACAGTTACACTTCTCCCTCTCAATTTATGAGTGCCTTTCAATGTAGTTACACACAAAACCTTTGCACTACCTAGAAGGCGCCTCAAGCAAATTTGTGTTCGGAAAATAAACAAGCAGGCTTAAAACAGGAGCCTTGACTTAGGCGGAAGGTAATGCTACTTGTGCTTCGGTAAACAGTTTTATATACATTTTAGCCACGTGTTATTTCACACACAACAAGAGAAGAGGCCTTTTTTTGCCATCAACGGACGCGTTTTGGTAAAGGGCGACCCGAGGGTGAGAGCGACCATTTAAGTAGCCAAAGTTTTACGTGGAACAAATAAGAGAAAACGGTGACGTACAGGCGAGTCGTTAAACTAAAGTAATGTAAGTTGGTCGTGATCCGAACGTCAGTTTCTGGTGTAAAGTGTTGGTTCGCGTTCTCATTTCCCTCTCATGCACAGAGCGACTCATATTTTCAATGACACCCAAAAACAGCACCTTTTCCAACGTTCACACAATTTCATTAGTTTAACATTGCGTCGGTTCAAAAAATTTTATTGTAGGAAGTCACATCAGTAATAGTGCAGCAATCTTTCATTCAATTCGAAGGACACGATATAATATTACAGTGGTTGCCAAGCCACTGTGACATACATGGAAATGATCAAGCGGACGAAGCTACCCGTTCTGCTCATGACAGCGCCATCTGCGTTGCCATTCCTCTTTCGTGAGCCGACGCAGTGCAAAATTTTGCGGCGCTTGCGCGTGACCTAACATTGGACAAATGGAATTCATCCGACTTCACAAGCGCACGCCTTCGCACTCTGCACCCTAACTTAGAGCTCCGTATTCTTTTCCGCTTCCCACAATGTGACTACACCCTTCTAGCCCATGGATGGCTGGGAATAGCATTTTCAAATGAGTACTCCTTTATCATTGGCACGGCCAATGGCCCACTTTGGAACTTCTACGGCTGCAGCGAAACAACCGCACACCTAGTACGCGAGAGGCTCCGTTTCAACCCTTAAAGAGCAGCCACTCTCAGCCACGCCAGCCAAACTGGACAAGCGCCCACTCACGAAATTTAGAATTCTTGCAAACTGGCCTACACCAAAATCAGCATGAGCTGCTACGAAGGCGTTGCTGCGTTATTTAAGAGATACCGGACTGTGTGACAAGTTCTGACTGTGCACTGTATAACGTAGAATGTATTACTGGGACGTTTGCACTGTGTATGACTATGTAACACCTTCGCAGACTATATGACCGTGTCCACATGTAGAGGCAGTTCTGTATTGTTCTTTCTTTCTTCTTTTATTTCTTGCAACTATTACACACCTTTCCCCCTTCCCCGGTACAGGGCAGCCAACCAGATATCCACTGGTTAACCTCCTTGTCTTTCATTTGGCTTTATATATATATATATACGTATCTCTCCTTCATCCAGTTCCCGACAAATGTTTGAGATTGACAAGCGGAAAAGAGATAACCTGCACATGTTGCAAGATATTCAGAGAAATGACAGTATTACAAGGGACACGTCACATCCTCGCGTAGTGAATCTAGTTTCTTCAAGGAAGGTAGCTACCAATAAATTCTTCTTCATACTGTTATTAATAGTCCCCTCCAGGAGCTGTGCTCGATCTTATTTGCCTAAATCTACTGCTAATATTGATGCCATCAGGATAGAGCGATATGTTGGATAGTTTTGCCTGTTACGGAAACTGCTTGAGATTTTCCAGCATTTTATGTTAATCGGGACTAGGAAGCAAGCGGGCAACTCGACGTGCCTATTGTATAGGTCGAGCCCGACAGTGCCTTTACCCATTTTCTCCTTAAGGTGGTGGCCCCACTCCGGCGACGCGCGATCGACATTTTAGTCATTGTTTGCGGACGCACTGTGCTTCCTGCACGCATTCGACGAATGTTAACTTTATTGGATTAGAAAGCTTACTTTCGGCGCTTTCCAATGACACTTAGTAGTATTGCCTCGGGAGTTGCATGTAGGCTCTCTAGTTTTGCCTAGCCTGAAGCGTTACCTGACGGCAATCAATACAGTGGGCGCAAAAAACGGCGTTCTTGCTGTACTAGTCTCCATTGTACTGCGTTTCGGGAAAACTGTTCAACATAACAAAATTAAATTTGCTGTGCCTTTAATGAAATGTTACACAATGTTTCTATGAAGAGAAACAGCATGTAAAGCAATTACAAATTTATATAGGCAAGAATGAAAATGGAAAAAAAACAATAGATGTTTATGAATCAATAGCTTTTTACAGCGAAGCTATTAAGGGCTCACTCTTCGATGGTCGCGTCCGAAAATACAAAAAAAAAAAACGCTCATTGGCCGTATGCTGTATGTGCGAGTGAAAGCGCGCGAGGGCGAGGGACCCGCACTTTCACGACAACTGCTTTCAAAACGCTCTCTGGGCTCTCGCCCACCTCACTCCTAACAGTGTCGAAAACGGCGTTTAGCCGTTCCGTCACGTAGCCAGCGTTTTGAGAGAGACACATTTTGGTTGTGAAGGGGAAGAGGTGCAGAAAATAGCGCCTCTTCCTCTTCACAACCACAACCTATCCGTCGCTCTCAAAACGTTGGCTACGTGACGGAACGGCTGAACACCGTTGTCGACACTGTTAGGGGTGAGGTGGGCGAGAGCCCAGAGAGAGGTCTGGCACAGGCGGCAGAGGCCGGCGGCTGCACGTATGCTGAGCCGTGCTCCCTAGTGGAAGCGCGCGAGGACGAGGGACCCGCGCTTTCACGGGGATCGAGCGCACGGCGGAGAGCAAACGCGACTTCCCAGTGGAAGGGGAGCGGTAGGCGAGGAGGGGGACGGGCTAGTGGTTGCTGTGGAGAATAAAAGATGCATGTTTCTGCAGCCCTTATAGGGAGCACGGCTCAGCATACGCGCAGCCGCCGGCCTCTGCCGCCTGAGCGGCGGATTCTCTCTGGACTCTCGGCCGCCTCTCCCTTAACAGTGTCGACAACGGCGTTTAGCCGTTCCGTCATGTAGCCAGCGTTTTGACAGCGGTTGTGTGCGTTCACACAAACAACGTGCCCAACTGTTGTCGACGGCGGCGGCGTTTCTCCCGCGTTCGCACCGAACGCGCGTTGTTGGTGACGTGTTTATGAAGAACGTGCCAACCTTTGCTGTACACCCTATGGCGGTGTACCGTAGCGACCATAAGGCCATGGTCCCTGTGGCCACTAAATAAATGAAAACCACCGGATCATACATATTTCTCATTTCCTAATAGTTCCAACAACCAATTACACCATCACATCTTAATAGTCATAATTGGAAATACATAATTCCCACCATAGTACAACTTCGCTGGTCTTCCATCTCCACCCCAGTGGAAGGGTTGACAGTTTTTCTTTTCTTTTTAAACTTAGGACAACAATATTCTGTGGTTTTCTAGGCTACAGTGGACTTATCAGCTATGCGAAATTGTTTTGTGTTCTGATGCACAGTTCATGGAGTTATTATTACTTTGAAACCTTTCAAATGCGCTAGTAGAATTTTCTGGCCTAGGCCTACCACAGAAACTCTGGTTCATTGCGACAACGCTGGTAGGAGATTATGAGCACTCAAAGAGCCAACAAAACAGGAGAGGACAGGTGCACAGTGCCGCCAGACTTGAACCGGCATGACACGAATAGCTTTGTTGTAGCCTTTCGGAACAATGCCTAGCTGCTGCCATTGTTTGGAGCGTCTTCTGAGAGGGTTGAAAATGTAGCGTGGTCTTTCTTGCACACACGGTCATTGTTCCAGACTGGATAGGCGCGCTCCCGTGTGCTTGCCTGCGGGAACAGGAAACTAATATAGCTTGATGGTGCGCGAAACCGACCATCTCACTATCCCTGAAGTGTAGAGTACTCGGTCGGTGGTCCTCGGGAAGTTCGTACGGAGTTTGAGCACATTCTTATAACAGGAACAACAGCTGAGGCATTCAGTGCGAGAAGCTTCTTGCATCCGAGCAGGTGCATTTACCCGCCAGTGTTATCTGCCTGGTCATTCAGAGCCTCCTGCTTCCTCTTACGGAATGGGCCTTGAGTGGACTTAGGCAGGGCGCTACTTAGGAAAGTAAAGTTAGCGATTAAACCCAAGTGGCCATGTAACGCCTGGGTGTGTCCAAACACAATGGTCACAGAAGGAGGCGTGTCTACTTGTTTTCTTTTTTATTAGCAGTGAACTACACAAATTATTTCTCCAGAAAATTGCTTCACACTAATTCGGCGTTACTGAGTGGCAACAGCGGTGGTCTATTCAAGTGTGGTCAATTGATATCATATTATCAAGTCAGTCAATAGGTCTAGGTCCACCTAATAAGATAGAGCAGAAGATAGCTAGAAAACTATAATTGATAATTTTTTATCATTGATACGCGTGAACAAGTAGCCAATCAATGTGCGTCAGCGGCACGGAATACGTTTTACAGGGTTACAAAAGCGTTCCGGATGAAACTTGAGTGGTGCTTACGACACAATGGTCGTTTAGGATCGTGACCTGCTATTGCGGACTTGCATTATACCTGCACACGCCCTCAAAGAAAAGGGGCAGCTTCCAACACCGTTCTTCTGCTGCTCCTGGGTAGATGTCCGACAATGCGATGCATGAAATTGAATGCCCTTACACGAGATGTGGGAGAGGAGGCGTCCCTTCTCTGAGTAAAAATCATCTAGTAATATTGTAGAGCGTTGCGAAGCATCTGACGACAGCTTTTATATACGCTAGGGCTGCAATGTTCTCGCTCCATCTGCTTTGCTTTTGTTTGCTATGTCAAATATTTGCTTGAAAATTTCGGGACCATTCTGAATGCTTCGTATTATCACAAAACCGGCAATAAGTTTCCTAAAATATTGTGAAGCACATTCAGTTATTCTTTTGTTTACGATCTCTCAAGTCAGTTTTCTAAAGTTCCGTTTAGTGGTTGCCCATTTAAAATTTTCATGCCCTATGCCCTATCTCTTCCAGCAGAACGGCAATCTGAATATTCGCTTTTCCCGCACATTCCATAAAACCCTGCTATTTCAATTTGCTCATATATTGCGCTATTTCAAATTTGCTCATTTTTGAGACCGAATCGAATGGTCTCAAATGGACCGGGCCCACGCGAATGGGCCGAGCCCACGCCGGGCTCGGGCTATCTGCGAGTTATTCTCGGGCTTCTCAACTCTGAAAAACATGTATTTTTCGGCGTCGGGCCGGGTTCGGGCCGGGTCGGGCTTAAGGTAAAGGGGTGGCGGGCCGGGCCGGGCGGGTAACGTAGAATAATTCCGGGCCCGGGTCGGGCCCGGGTCTCGCCATAAAAGTTTTGATCGGGCTCGGGCGGGCCGCCCAATGTAAAAACGGGCCCGGGCCGGGCCCGGGCCGCAAAAATCGGCCCGTGCAGTGCTCTATCCCACGTAACTTGTGCCAAAACTTAAAATATGCGACGGCAACGCAGCTGGACAGATCCAAGGTAACACAGTTTGCCGTCGCTTGGAGCGAGTCAGACAATTTTCTTATTTATTTTACCTAAATACAGATTTCGATATTATAACAAATAACTGAGCAAATATTCTAATCAAAGCAAAATTGTCAATAGGAACATTGTAGGCCATCATGAAAAATTTTCAATCCATCTTTCTGTTGCTCAATACGTTCAACATAAAGGTGTTTTCCATGCGTTAAAGAAAGCCCGCAAGACCCGAAAAAGAGCCACGTGACTAGACGCCCCTCGCACAAAAAGCCAATCGTAGTGTTAAGTGATCATTGGCAAGTAAAAATAGAAAAGGTAACAACAAAAAAAAGTGACGACGCTGCCTTGAAGTTCTCGCACCAGCCCACAGCGGCTTCAAGGTTATCGACGTCATCTACTTGGGCATACAGTTTATTTCTCATTCGTAAAGATGAACCACATTGTCTACTAAAGAAGCCAAAGTCTGAATGTTGAAAGGTTTTAAGAACTTTTACTGAGCCCCAGTGTCCCAAAATACGAGAAGATCCTTCGAAATAAACGACGTTACGCTGACGTATTAGTGCGGAAGTTTCAGCGCAAAATAAAAAAATTACTCAATCTCCCGCTAAAGCGAACCATGTGTGGATGCGAAGCAGCGGGGAGATGGTTAGCTTGAGCGGGAGATGGTTTCGCGGCAGCGGCCCTAGCGCTCATCGCGGCGCTGCACAGGAGAGAGAATGAGGGGCGCGCGCTCCATCATTTTCATACCGCGGAACTACCCTGGCGTCCCAAGCGGAATATGCAGCTGTCGCACCACCTGTCGAGCGCGCCACTCCGGATTCCTAGAGGAGAGAAAGGGGGGAGCGTAGGAGAGGAGAGAGAGGGGGAGGGGACGCGCATGCGCTCTGGGGGTGTGGGACGCTGCGGGACGCAGGACGGACAAAGCTCCCGCCATAAGCTGCTTCGAATCTAAAAGATTATATATATTGAACCTTGACCTTTACATTCTATTCTAGTAATGAACCTATTACTACGAAAGCACCATAAATAGAGCTTCGAAGGAATAATAGTCTAATATTATTTACTGTTTCCCTTTAGGCGCCCCACATGAGGCACCAAATACTCAAACCATACCTCTACGTCTATACTTAATAAGTGGTAGCTCTTTGTTTTGCTGCACGAAATGTCACTGACGTTGCTCTCACTAAGCTACACGGCCATCAGATGCACGAGTTTAGGCGAGTTCAGAGCAGCCGATAAACTAAGTTCCCTGCAGCCGATAAGCTGCTTGTAAGTACTTTCCTGGAGCGAATTTTTATACTTTCGCATCTATATTTTCATAGCAGGCTTAGCAGTGGGTTGCATTGTGGTAACTCAACTACGGCGCTTGCACCTCTCATGGTGTTGACAGGGTTTGGTGGATGGCCACAGAATAATGAATGACAAACGAGCAACCAAGTGCCCCGATTCACACCTTCGCTCTTAGTTACGACAGCCAGTGCTGTAGTAGACGTGTTCGAGAAATAAAGTACAGGCAGAAGATGCGAAGAGAAAGAAAACAAGTTTGGTGAGTTGGGAACCTGGTGTTGGTTGGGCTTTCTTTTATCCTGTGACAGCGTCGAACTCCGCATTGTGGTAGTCATTTTAACGCCTTTTCTTTTGGGAGCCTATACGCTACCTTGCTTCTTGTCTTTCTTATAGCATTTCTTTGCCTGTCCCTCCATCTTCTTCCTCTGACAGATGCTACCATGCTTTGTTTTTTTTCTGCATTGTGACTACTTGATGCACAGCAGGCTCTACTACATCCACATCTTTCACAACTTCCAGGGAGTTCCCGAAGGTACGCTGTCCTTGATGTTCTTATTATTACCCTACCAATTGCACTTGATGCTCATATCTTAGGCATTTGGATTCCGTCAGTGTCGCGTACCGTTCAATACATGGCAAAAATTAATTCTTTTCGCAGGTATGTCGGTTCATCAAGTTAGAGGAGGGCGAAGCCGTGGGAGCGAACAAGCGAGTCGGAGTGTCCTGTGGATGAGGTTATGTATAGAACATAATTTGCGACTGGTTGGGCCCCTGCGCAGTGTTCTGAGAAACTTGTCAAAGTGACATCGTATCTGTTCTATACAATGGCTGCATGAGGTTGGATATTGTAGCCCGTTTGAGTGGTTCATTATTTCAGGCGTTGCTTTCCCCTCGCGCAATTGCCGTTATGTGCACTTTCAGACAGAATGAGAGAAAAGTGAAGAAAAAAGGGGAGCTAGAACGCGGCAGTCGCTGACTAAGAGTAGCTATTTTAATGCCACAACAATAAAAGCTCATATTTCCAATTTCCCGCCGTCATTGATACCGTCAAAAAGTTGTTAAGCAACTGAGGCTGAATAAAAATATATAAATAAGGAGATGGGAGAGGGTGTTTAACTACGGCATTGTTATATCAATATTATAACTTCCGCTGCCATTTTTTTTTATTTTGTTTTCTTGTCGGATTATGTGCCCCCGTTTTAGGTCGACTTACGTTCTTCTGCAATTTCCCAAACGTGCGCGAACGACGCTTCTGCCTAATGCCGCCATGCACCACGTTCCATCGTACATCTTACGAGTAACTCGATACATATAACGCGTACTGCGCGTGCGTCAACGTCACGAAAACTCCCCATGCCAAGCGACATAACGCCACATAGCTGCGGTAGAGACCTCGCTTTCGGCACCGTCTGCTTGTGCGCAAATTGCGAAATGTTCATTCGCGCTTGCATAGAAGCTGACGCCAAGTGGAAACAGAAGTAAGAACCTGGGTGAGTATATGCGCAATCTTTACCAAAGGGGCTATTACACTAGACAAACAGTGCCGTCAGGTACAGCGGAAAACACGAAGTAGGCCAGATTTCATAAAGCGATAAATTATTGCATATTGAGAGAAAGTCGGAAGCAGCAGGAGCTTGATGTGGGCGAGAATGGAGGCGGCACTCGTATTCGTAAATAAGTACTCCCGCCAAAAGGATAGCGCACCGAGTTGCGTTTTAGTACTGCTGGGGTGCGAAGGCCCTGCAGGAACATTCGGTGCTGCTGCTCACGGAGCACCGTTTAACGTCACCGGAGGTAGCACAAGGTGGACAAATGAGGCGCATAGAAGTCGCTATGCTCACGTACGTGCGGAGTACAAATCGATATAATTCTCCTTTTATTTCAACGTCGCTGTATATGTGTATGTGTTTGTGGATTATGTTATGTTGACTATTCTGTCCTGACTATACGTGATAATGCATTTACACAATGTGTGCACCACTCGCTGATTAGAGGCTGTATTGTTAGGCGAAAGGTTATTTTTTGTTTTTGAGACTTTCTTCTGTAGTGCCACGGAGTTATTTATCTTCTTTATTGTATGTACCACGTAATATTTTACGTTGTAGCGTTACTGTAACGTTGCTTGACAAGTATTTTTTAATGTTCTAGTGCTTGTGTGAGAAGGTTGTTTGACATGTTATCTTGAACCCTGTATTTTGTAGCTTATACCCATTCAACAGCTAAGGTGTAGCCGGTCCGTTATTTGTGTGTTAACATCTCCTTATATCATATCAATAAAAATTTGTTGCGGTTTCGTTACCTGCAGTCAATGAGGTTTGCTTCGCTAACAGAATTGTACCCGAATTCTTTCGGACCTTCCTAATGGGACTATCTCTGGCTGGTCTGTGTAGTTGTTATGTTAGGCTTGCGCTTAGCGACGGCTGGGTCTGCAGCTAAGTGAGATGTTGGAGAGCAGCTCGAGGATGGAGGAGGTGGCGTCGAGAGTTTTCTAAATGCGTCTCGCCGCGAAAAAACGACACTTAACGAAGGTAAATAAACTCGGACGCCGCAGCCGTGTGAGCACGTCGAAATGGCGGGGCCGGTCACCGGCAGTCTTCCGAGCTTTAGGTAATCAAATAAAGTCTTCTCCTTGAGGCCCAATGAGGCGAAGCGACCTTCTTCTTACTCGTCTTGCTCTCCCCGTCTTCGCAACTTCTTTTTCTAGGCCTAAATGCCTCTCAACTTCCGAGGAAGATTTCTTTGCTTCTTCTTTACTTATGCGCGTCCATTCTTCTCTTCGACTTTGGTGGCCGGTCCAACCATCTTTTCCTTTCCTTTGTCTGTTGCGCGATTCTCGAAAGTTGTCTTTATGGAAGTTCCGAGCACTTTGTCTTGATCGTCTTGGTGGAATTGTTTTTTTTTTTTTTTTCATTTGCTGTTGTGCCCTGTTTCGGAAAGTTTCCTCTGGGGTCTCACTGGAGCGCTGCGCAATTCAGCGCTTCTTTGCAGGTGGACCCCGCGCAGAGGAATTCTGGGGTGCGACTGCAATCTCTCCGACTCGTTCGCCCTCCCGATGCTTTCGAGAGTCGGGCTGTAAATTGTCTTCAGGGGTCTCCTTGAGAAAACTCGCATATATTCTTGATGTCATTTTATGCCTGCTGTGTGTCTTTTTCAGGCGAAGCTTGTATTGCTGTACTCGTGTTGGCGTTCACGTTGCCATACGAAAAAAGCCAAGCCGCGCGAAAGTAAAAATGACACGTCGGCCTGCGGAATAGAACCACCCACCTATGGGTTGCGAGATCACCACGCTAACCAATTCAGCCACTGTCAGCTCATCATAAGCGCCCTTTAAAGCGGGGATTCATATATATATATATATATATATATATATATATATATATTGTAGTGGGGAATATGCATGTAAGCGCCGTGGGCACTGCCATCGCTTCGGCGCCAGACCCGAGCTCGAGTTGCGGATGCCAACAGCTAGGACTGTGCCTAAAAAGCCACTTGCGATCCCTCGGACGAGTTTCAATAAATCCCCCTTTCATTTGGTGGAGGAGCGGGGTAACCTCGAAAACTGGAACCCCGAAGCCGGACGCTAGCCACTGCTACGACCATGCCTGACGACACCGCCCAGGAAGATACACCTCAGCCTCCAGCGGTCCTCGTTTCTGGTGTGTTGCGCCAGCGTGATCCTGCCGTCTTTAGCGGCACCGATGATCATGACGTGGAGGATTGGTTATCATCGTACGAGCTGGTAAGCCGGCAAAATAAGTGGGACGACGCCACCAAGTTGCACAACGTGTTGTTTTACCTTACCGGCGTCGCGAACCTCTGGTTCCGAAACCACGAACACGATTTCACCACATGGACTGCATTCAAGACCAGTTTCGCAGAAGTGTCCGGGCGTCCCGCTGTGCGCAAGCTTCGCGCTGAACAACGCCTACGTGGGCGCGCGCAACCTCACGGTGAAACGTTCACCAGCTATATCGAAGATGTCATTGACCTGTGTAGGCGGGTGAATTCGTCAATGACAGAACAGGACAAGATAAAACACATTATGAAAGGCATTGATGAGGACGCCTTTCAAATGTTGTTAGCGAAGGATCCGCGTGCCTTGGCTGACGTCATCAACTTGTGCCAATGTTTTGACGAGCTACGGAAACAACGCATCTTCGCTCGACGCCCACCACCCACGGAAGATTCGCTAGCAGCATTGGTTATTGGCGACAACCAGTCAACTTTGCTGACTCAGATAAAAGAATTTGTGCGGGAGGAGGTTGCGCGACAGCTCTCCATTTTGCCGACCACGGAGAAGCCTTCTCACTCTTTGGCTCCAGCGATCCGGCAGATGATTCAAGAGCAAGTGACCGAAGCTCTTCCATCTTCGTCTCAGCCGGCTCCCGTGGCCGCACCTCTGACGTATGCTGAGGCGGCTGCACGGATACTCGCCTACCGGTGTTCTCTCCTCCACCTTCAGCGCCTCGCCCACCGCTGTTCTCTCCTGCGCCTGTGCCTCGGCAGCCGGCGGCTCACTTCTTCGGTGCACAACAGCAGGATACAAATCCTTGGCGCACTGCTGATAACCGCCCCATATGCTACGCCTGCGGCACCCAGGGACATGTAGCGCGCTTCTGCCACCGGCGTTTCCCGGCCTTCATGGGCACCACGCGAGCCCCCATCTACGGATTCCGACCATTTCGTATGCCACAACAGCCGTCACCTGAAGTCTACGTTGCTGATGACGTACCAGCTCCGGAGTACCAGCCCTTTGGTGCTCGTCGCTCGCCTTCCCCTCGCCGCCGCTCCCTCGCGGTGCGCCCGCTGCTCTTACGGCACGGCGCACCGCGAGAGCTGCTCAGCGACCGAGGCCGCGTCTTCTTGTCGGGCGTTATTAATGAGCTACTGGCAGCGTGCCGCACTATTCACCGCACCACTACGGCGTATCACCCACAGCCTAACGGTCTAACGGAACGGTTCAACCGCACTCTTGGTCACCTGCTCACAATGTACGTTGCGTCGGATCATTCCAATTGGGACGACGTCCTCCCTTTTGTGACTTACTCGTAGAATACCGCCACTCAGGCTACCACAGGATTCTCCCCATTTTTTCTTCTTTATGGACGTGAACCATCATCTACCCTTCACACAGTACTTCCGTATCACCCGGACGCCTCTGAATTCACCCCGCTTTCAGAAGTTGCTCGACATGCTGAAGAGTGCCGTCAACTGGCTCGCTTATTCACGTCGGATACTCAAGGCATCCAAAAAGATCGCCGCGACCACGATCAGCCAACACAGTCCTTCGCCATGGATTCTCACGTCTGGCTATTCCAATCTCCAGGCCTTAGCCCAAAGCTTGCTCCACAATATCAGGGTCGGTACCGGATCGTCGAATGTACATCGCCTGTCAATTACGTGGTCGAACCGGTGACACCATCTTCGGACAAGCGCTGCCGTGGCCGCGAGACGGTTCACATCAGCCGCCCGAAGCCGTACCACGACCCCCTCATCGTGTCATCACCTTAGGTCGCCAGGATGGCTGACCTTTGCAGCGGGGGCAATTGTAGTGGGGAATATGCATGTAGGCGCCGTGGGCACTGCCATCGCTTCGGCGCGAGACCCGAGCTCGAGCTGCGGATGCCAACAGCTAGGACTGTGCCTAAAAAGCCACTTGCGATCCCTCGGACGAGTTTCAATAAATCCCTCTTTCAATATATATATATATATATATATATATATATATATATATATATATATATAGTTTATAAGCAAGTACGCGAACGAAGCCGAGGAGTCATTGGAGAGACGTCGCATGTGCTTTCGCATTCATCCATGTACGGACACCTAAGTGCCTTGCCGAGTACTTTTTTCCTTTCAATAAAACCAAATGAGACAGGAACCTATCTACATACGTACTGCAATGTGCCAAGAATAAGGCTAAGAGTACTTTGCATTAAGAGGAGACATTAGCACGGGCCCCACTCCAATGCCACCTCTTGAAATACATGTAAAACGCTGGAATGCTTTTATTCGATACTAATTTTAGGGACACTCCAAGTGGATTTCTGCTGTCTTCGTCGCCGTCGTCGTGAGGTTCCGTATAAAGTCCAAGGGCGATAAAATTGTTGCCGCGCGCCATATGCTGTATGGGCGAGTGAACGCGCGGGAGGGACGCGCGCTTTCACGGAGAGCGAACGCGACGTATTCCGTCGTGCGAATGGCCCTGTGGGAATGGGAGGGAGGAAGGGAGGGGAGGCGACATTTAGCTGCGGCACCAAATTCTTTTCTTGTGACTGGGCGCAAGGAGAACTGGCGACTAAATCTCCCACGCGAAAGGAGAAAATCGAGAAGGCAACGCGGGAGGGAGGGGGGGCGGCTTCTACTCTGCCAGCAACTTCGTACTTGTACTTTGCGCTGCGGCGAGCTGTCGCGCGCACCGTATCTTGAAAGCAATCACCACATGGCTCTTGCCTTTGTATGCGCTGTGCCTTCGCACTCAGTTTCCGTTGAAGCGACAGACCGCACGAACCTTCGCTCGCTGCTGCAGCCGCGCTTGCTCACGCCAACGTTCTAAAAGTGGTTGCCTGCGGTCATTGAGTGTTATCTATTCGTATTTGCTTTTGCGCGCTGACACTATGCTCGTTAATTCAGTTAGTGAATGTGTCCAAGTTTATGCAGCCGATAAAACTACTATCCCTACTCCGTATAGCTCTCTATTAATTTGCTATCGCAATTGATCTTTCGCCTTTCGGGCGCAATTGCGACTTTTTCAGAGATAACCAGAGCACTGATTTTATTGAAATGTGTTTTAGCATGTAAAACCCCAGAAACTAAAAAGAGGTAGAAGAGGGTTTAAGCACATCATTCAGAGTGTAGCATAAAAAACATTCATCCGTAAGAGTAACAGATTAGCGACGCGGGAAAGGAAGCGAATTCCAAGATGGCTGAGGAATAACTAATGTGATTCAAATATAAAATTAGCAGGCATAGTACGGCTTTAACAGGAATAATTTCGAAGTACTTTTTTCTGATGTCGGACAAAGAGAACACTGTCCACCATGCTACTTTTTTATTTTTAGAAAGTTTTAATTTGTTTTTGTGCGTGAGACCTTTCGCCATCGCGGTTGAAGGAAATATTATTAGGGTGACAGGAAATACTAGTTGCGGCTGAAGTAGGACAAAAGAAAGACACGATAGCAAAGGAGAAATGGCGAGATGTTAACACATGGTGAAAGAAAATAATATCAAGTGACCTACGCAAGATAAGTATGTCAAACAGACACAGGGAAAACGACAAATATCGTCCTTGTGTTAGGGCGCCTCGAAACACGACACTTGTCCTTCAGGTGACCCAGAAATTTCAGTATGCTACCCCACAGTCAGCGATTGGCGTAGTGTGCATCAAAGCACAAAAAGGGCGCTAGTGACTCAACAGTAAAAGCCTGACACCATGTCGGAGTGACGAAAAAAAAAATGAATACAATGCTACAGCAACTGCATTTTCTCCACAAAGGTGCACGGAGTGTTCATCGCGTAAAATGGGTCACCGGATCCTTTCTAAAATAGAATAATGCGTGAACAACGTGCACGTGGTTGCAAAGAGCTCGCTTTTAGAGCTCTCGTTGAAAAGAAGACCAAATTTTCTCTAACGCACGTTGTATACGCAAAAGCAACTCAAACAGCATCAAACATTCATGCGTTTTTCACGTCGTTGCTGCTTCGTCGACATTTCGACTGGCCTCGAAGATAGCGGAAATCGATTCTTAAAAGCACTCGACCTACACGAAGCATTGCCAACGATGACGGTGAACGCGCTCTGTTCACCGGAACGAAGATCAGCTGGAAAACAAGCGTGCTGAGCACAATGTATCCTAATCTCACCGAAGCTTTGAAACTTTGTTAACAGAGAAGGTAACAAGCGAAAGCGACTCCAAGAGCTTAATTTTCATGTCTATTTTTGTGAAACAAACTATGACTGTATCGCTTCAATGACCGCGTTGCAGGTAGTTCACTACAACATGCGCAAGGGCAGTATTAATAAAATTTTATGACGTAGCAAACGCTTATTTTTCCTTAACCTCCATTCCGAAGAGCGCTTGTAGTCCCAAATGATACATGCTTGTTCCGAGTGGGCCAATCACGCTGATCATGCTCTATTGGGAGGGGTGACGCCGTGCCCGAGTGTTATCGTAGGTTAGCTACGATAACACTAAATTCACCGAAGGGCGTTGTCCACTTTCTATTTATTTTGAGACTTCAGGCCACCCCTACCCATGGAAATGACGACGACCCAGCAATAGCCTATTCGCATCGGGCTGCGTAATCGTTTTTCAATGCCACCGGTTGCAAGTTGCTTCAACTCGCTGATGGGCCCGACCGGCATGCGCATTGTATTCGATCGAAGACCAGGGGAGTATTCTGCAAGAGTCCACCTAGTGTACTGTCCACTTCGGCTATCGCCATTGGCTGCGGCTTCCCCAGCGTGAAGGAGACTGGCTGGCACTTTCGCGCTGGTGAAGTGGCAGCCAATGGCGACAGCCGAAGGGGACAGTCCACAAGGTGGACTCTTACAGACTACCCCTCAGGTTTGCATATGTACAGATTTCTACGCGCACAATGCAGCCCAAATGAAACAATGCAGTAATGCCATTCCACCGTATGATCATAATATATCCGTTGGTTGTGCTCAGCAATCGTTATGCATAAAAGGAAATAAAGTAAATATGTATATATATACATATATATATATATATATATATATATATAATCATGCAAATACAAAGCTAACAAACAAGGAAGCCAAGGAAAGCATCGGGAATATTAGCTGTGGTTGAATAGTAAATGTAGAAAAATATTAAACAAAAGCGAAATCAAACTGGTCGAAAAGATAACTTGTCGCTCGTGTAAGCCGAATCCACAACCTCCGCATTATGCGTTCGTGATTAGAAAATGCATAAGATTGTTCTTTTTTTTCTCCCCTACTCGCACCATATTTACAAAAACTGGAATTGTACACAGTTTGTGCGGCGCAATAAAAACGGAGACATGAAAGGAACACAGAAACGAGAAGGACGGGCGTTCCCTTCCTGTCTCTGTTTTTATTGCGCTGCAAAAACTGTAGAATTCAAGATATACCAACTAGTCCATGAGCGGAATGTTCTGTTCAAAAGCGTCTGTTTAGAGTGGAGAAAATAGACACCTTGCAGAGGTTACGGGGATACACGGGGTATATTTCTTTCTTTATCTCTACCAGGTGTCGGTATTTTCGTGGTCAGCTCATGCCAAGTGCTACTTGCGCATTACTGCGGTCGATGACAACTTACGTTATACCAGGATGACTAAGTTCCAGTTTGCTTCAATTCGTTCCTTATAGGAAATGTCTGCAAGGAATTTGAGTTGTGTGCAAGGAAGTTGAGTTAGAACAGATGTTATGGGAGTTCACGACAGTAACTGTGCACTGCATTGAGCAAACTCAACTGAACTAGTTGGCGCAGTGGCCTACGATCCTCCCAAGTTTAGGGTCCCTTTCGCGATGGTTAATTATCAGCGCCGTGCACAGCTGGCGGCAAACATTTTGGCATTCGGAAATTTGACAATTGTTGACGCTCGCAAGAATGCGATATTTGTGAGAATGCGTCTCTAGCAACTGCGCAATGCCGGTAGTAGTGGAATGATTTTCCATTTTAAAAGAAGGGGTCTGGCAAGGTTCCTATCAATAACACCGGAAAAGGCGTAAAGCCCCTAGTTTCAGCAGGTGATGAGAGCAGTGTCAACCTTATGGCATAAGCTATTTCTTTCTTTATTGTAATATTTTTTTCACACCGTACAATGTAGACTATTTTATGGAGGCGTTTAGGTGCGCCATATTGGGCTGATAACGCTTTTTTGTTCTCTCTTTAACAACAAATTTTACCGTACTACAGTCAATTCGCAAGCATGAAAACAGTTGTATAAATGCGTTCAGCGTTTCATGACCATGTTACGTGATTTAACTTCTTATAAAACTAAGTTACTTATTAGTTAAAACTAATTTAGTTGTTACACAAACTAAATTGTTTGTGTAACAGCCCAAGATGGCGGCGCCCATGAATCTAAAATAAAATCGTCTATACCCTCGAGCATCAACAACCCTTCTATTCCGGTATATCTCCCTATTTGTCTGCATTTGTTGTTGTTGTAGTTGTTGTCGCTTACGAACAAATCATTTCATTGTGCTTCCTTTCCATTCCTTACCACATTTCTGTTATATGTACAAGACAAGGAAGGGCCGCCACCTTTCTGCCCTTTTTGAAAAAGATAGAAATACATTCTTCTCATTTGCCCCCATATCATTCCGCTACTCATTTGTTCCTTAGTAATGTTTTTACTCTATTGACGCCCGTCTTACGGAGGCCAGTTAGCAGCTCTGAACACGTACACGGACGACGACCTCTCGGACACATCTGGAGGTAGAGAACGTGACTTGAGTGCAGAGTCAACGCAGACTTGGCCACTGGTGCTCCAGCGACTTTCTCCGCAAAGAACTAAAAATTCTCACACGTTCGGTCTTTACTACCGTCTTGATCGGAGGTGGCTAATGGTTCTATTTTGGAATGGCTCGCTGTTTTCATGAAACAATTATTTTCCCAATGCATGCTTTTTTTCCTTCGTTTTCATAACTGGCCACTCACCTTGAGCTACGCCCTCTTTAGGGCGAATTGCGGTTCACTGAGACTGAGACGGTGGGTATCCACTGTACCGTTGCCGCTGAATATACTATCTGTTGAGTATAACCCCGACTACTGTATATACCACTGCGCAAAATTAAAGAAAACAACATACAATTATATGTGAGACATAGCCGGAAATACCACGTAAATTAAATGTAAATAAAACGAAATTTGCGAACATAAATAGCACTAGAAGCAAGGTTATTTGCAAGCGCCATGTTTGTATCGCAACCTGAAAACCAATAAACGACATAGCGTTAGGGCACTGTCAACGTATACGAGTCGTTCTCGCATTTTTTTTATTCGATTGTGTACAGTGTCGACATCACACAGGAAGGATAGAACCTAGAGCGAAACGTGACATCTGTGCAAAAAAAAAGTTCTATCGTTCTTTCCATGTCCTAATAATGAATAAAAGTCTAGATATAACCATCAAAGAAAAAAAGAAACATTCCGTAACCTTAAAGTAAGCCCCTATAAACATTAGGCGTTCATAATATAGGTCGATTATAGCTCCGTTTGTTTGTTTCCTCGGAAGTCCAAGATACAAGAGAACAACGCGGCGCAAGAACAATTTTATTTTTTGCTTTCATAGCCGACTTTATAGCCGACTTTGAGATAAGCTGACGTATAAATTTTCTTTATTACCCGGGGCAGAAGATGAGCCAACTTCGCTTCTTTTAGAACTTCAGTTTCGATATTTGGCCGGACAGCACCTGCGCGAAGCATCTCTTCTGTGTCGGTTGTGGTTTGGGAGCTGCCTTTACGAAAGTTTATTTAGAACCAATTGACATAGCTGAGAGTCCTGCATGGGATGTCTGCGGATGCGAGAACATTGGCCACCTATTCTGCTACTGTCCTCAATTTGAAACAGAAAGACAATCCAGGTTCAACGCATTCAGGAAACTTGATGATCGTCCTCTGAGTAAACAGACTCACCGGCCCCACCGGCCCACCGATGATCGGCTCAGAAGGCACTGAATGCGCAGTTGTGCTTTCTGAAAGCGTCTGGTTTGTACGAGCGCCTTTGACTCTGTAGTACGGTCCATGCTAGTATCTATATCCCCCTCCCTATCTCTCTCTTCCTTCTCTTCCCCTTCTCCCTTCCCCCAGCGCAGGGTAGCTAACCGGACTCTTGACTGGTTAACATCTCTGCCTCCCTTATCTCCCTCTCTCTCTCTCTCTCTCTGTCTGTCGCACAGCTCCTGGCAAGGTGTGATCTGGACAAAGTGTTAAAGCAGTCTTAACTTGTCTGAAAGCCTGGTATACGTAATGGCGTTTGCAGATTACCAGGATACCACGCTCTAACATTTTAATGATATGTCCTATTTGCACAATACGTACTCTGAGCAACCACGCCAATTTAAGTGAATTCACACCGATCGGTTTGATATGATCGATTTCAGATCTCACCACTTCATTCTAAGAGTATACGCGGTGAAGCCTAAATAGCACCTTCAGTGCAGTCTAGTTAAAAGCTACCATTCCGCGAGGATGCTGAGAGTATCCTGCGGAATGAAGATATGACACAACCACTAGCGGGGCAAAGGAGTTCGGATTGCATCGATTCCTATTATCAAATAACCTCGATGTATTCCGTTGGAGGCAGATAAGGCGTCTTTGAATAGTGTACGACGAATCAGTTTTATGAAAATCCACCAAGTGGAGAAATTGTTATTAGATGGCGATATTATAATTCACTCGAGAATGGAAGGAAGGCACAAAGAAGCTGATACGTGTTTTTTTTAAAGAAAGTACAGTAGTTGCGGAGCAATTCAACCTTATTTTGGGATCAAATTCGGCACCAAAGCCTCTCCGAAGTGGTCGCTCTACCATTTGGTGTAACCTGTAGGTCAGGAGAGCGCTAAGAGACGCCGAAATATTTGTTCCAATTTTTGATCAATTCTACTGATTTTTAAAAAAAACTAGTCCTTTTCCGGCAATCTTACACGGGCAGAAATCTTGAAACATAGCCTTATATAACAATAATTCAAATAAAAACAAGCTTTAAGTTCGCCATTATTGTGACCTAACTTTGCAAAGTCTGTTTTTATGTAGTGTGATTTAGAATTGGAGGTATGTACATAAGCAGAGTGGCGACACCTTTTGGAAGTCTTTACCACGTGTTCTACTCTCAATATCAGTTGCTTCCGAAAAAATATGTAAACGTATAAATGTGCAGAAAAGCCTTAAAACCCATAAGCAAAATACCATGATTTCAGGGAAACATTTTAATGAGGGTGCTGAAGGAAATACTCCATATTATATTTTGGAAATACTCCATATTGTAGTAAAGAGACGCTAGTGGGTTCTCTCATCAAAACTGGTTCCGAAGTATGAAGGCCCTTATCGTGTCATCGAACGCGCATCTCCTTTGAACTATGTAATAGAACCAGTAGAGCCATCTTGGGACATGCGCCGCCGTGGACGAGACATTGTCCATGTCGACCGTCTAAAGCCTTACTCCGACCCGCTCATCGTGAAGAACTGTTAGGTAGCCGGACGGCTCCTTTATCGCTCCCGGGTGTGATCGTAGCAAAGAAGAGAGTCGTTAGAGGGTTCAGCGCTACTGGATCAAAACAATAGTGGGTCGAGCGATCTAGATCGGCAACGGCTCTCGTGCTTGGAAGCTGTCACTGCGCTGACTGTTGACGTTGCGCTGCTCCAAGCTCTGCCAAATAAACACCTTTAGAATTGGTGGAGTGTGCTGGGTAACCTCAGACAATCATCCTGGAGCTCCGATTCTGTATCCTACCATATACCATGCCCCAAGACGCCTCCGACCAAACGCCTCATCCCGCACCCACGGCGTCTCCCGGGGTACATCGTCACCGCGACCCTCCTATCTACACAGGAGCGGACGACACTGACGTGGACGAATGGCTCACGGCGTATGACAGGGTAAATGCCCACAACAAGTGGGATGAAGCGGCCAAACTGAGCCATGTTCTGTTCTACCTCGCTGGTGTAGCTCACCTGCGTTATAATAACCATGAAGCAGAGTTCCAGACATGGTCCGAATTTAAGACTTTCCTCGCCCATGTATTTGGTCACCCTGCTGTTCGCAAGATGCGTGCCGAGTAGCGTTTGCGAGAACGAGCTCAACAGCCAGGTGAAACATTCACCAGTTACTTTGAAGATGTCCTGGACCTATGCCGGAAAGTCAATTCGACCATGGCTGAGTCTGATCGAATCCAAAATATCCTGAAGGGCATTGAGGATGACGCCTTTAACATGTTTCTGGCCAAAAATCCTCGCTCTGTGACCGAAATTATCACGCTGTGCCCGAGCTATGAAGAACTCCGCAGGCAGTGATCACTGACCCGTCGATCTCTACCGCGTGACGAATACCTCGCTTGGTTTGACTGCCATATCCGACCAGTCAGCTCTGCTCGCAGAAATGAAGGCGTTCGTCCGCGAGGAAGTTGCCAGGCAACTCTCATTGATGGATTCTGCACAGCCACAGCCGGTACACGCAACAACGCCGAGTTTTGCGCCTCCGCTTCACCGCGCCATAGCGCAAGAAATCAACGACGTTTTGCCTGAGCACCACCAGCACGTTCCCGCGGCTGCGCCTCACAGCTACGCTGTAGTCATGGCGAGGCCCCGACAGATCCCGACGGCTCTACCACTCATCTACGCGGAAGTCGTTACCCAGCACCTCCACCAATTCTAAAGGTGTTTATTTGGCAGAGCTTCGAGCAGCGCAACGTCAACGGTCAGCGCAGTGACAGCTTCCAAGCACGAGAGCCGTTCACGTTGCCACCACTTCACCAGCCGCCCCGTCCAACGCGTCCTCCCACATGGATGGGGCCTGCCGCAGTGACAGGACAATCGGCCGATATGTTTTGCGTGCGGCTACGCAGGCCACGTCGCACGCCACTGTAGTCGCGTGCAGTCGCCTAGCGCTACACCATATGCGCCATGTCGTATGGTGGTTTCACCGCACCCATATTACGATGATGAACCTCGCGCTGCGTCACCACCATTCCGCCGGTCTGCCAACATCCGCCGCTCAAATTCTTCGTGTCGACGCTCCCCATCACTAATGCGGCCGCGTCCCGAAGCTCGGGAAGAGGAAAACTAATCGTCACAGTCCATGAGGCAAGGGCTGCGACGCCGTCGAAACGCCAAAGTCCTCAATGTAGCCCGACCAATGTGATAGACGTGTTAGTTCACGTTGTGCGCATATATGCCCTCTTAGACACCGGAGCCGCTGTATCAGTTAAGGACGCAAAGCTTTGTCCCTTCTTCGAAAGGTCACGACGCCCCTTGCTGGATTCTCCCTCCGCACAGCAGGCGCACAGCGTATTCACCCAATAGCGGCGTGCACCGCTCGTGTTCTCATCGAGGACGTTGTATACGCCGTCGAATTTATTGTGATTTCATCGTGCTCCCACGAAGTTGTCCTGGGGTGGGACTTTCTCGCCCGCCACAATGCCGTCATTCATTGCGCACGGGCCGAACTAGAACTGTCGCTGATGTCAGATATGACGCTTGCCGATAATGCTTCGTTTGTGAACAAAGTACTCGTCAGGCACGACACCGACGCGCCTCCCAACTTGTCAGTGACAATCGCTATGCATTGCAGCAGCCTCTCTGACGCCGTCGCACTACTTTCTCCATCTGGCCGCTTTTATAATCGAAAAGGTCTGCTGCTACCTTTTGCGACGGTGAACGTCAAATAGGGCTCCACAGCTATTTTCGTCTGTAACCTCTTGCCATACCCTGTGAAGCTACTTCAAGGCGAATGTCTTGGCTATGTGGAAGCGATCGAGGCCATACAAATTATGGATGCTCCCGAAGACACGTCCTGCGCCAGTTACAGCACGCTTGGTTCTCTCTCTACGTCCGAACCTTTGCCCACCGCCACAGATGTGTTCGATTCATCCATTGCCGATGGTCTCACTCCAGCTCAGCGTTCTCAGCTTCTGCGCATCTTAGAAGAATTTCGTTCTTCTTTTGATGACGAGCAACCTTCCCTGGGCCGGACGTCTGCTGTCACGCACCATATTGACACTGGCTTCCAATCGCCATTGCGGCAACGCCCATATCGCGCCTCTGCGGCAGAACGTCGTGTGATTAATGGGGCAAGTCGACGAAATGCTTCACCGCGAAGTGATCCGACCCTCAAACAGTCTATGGGCATCTCCTGTCGTCCTTGTTACGAAAAAATATGGCTCTGTACGGTTCTGTGTAGACTATCGGCGCCTGAACAAGATCAGTCGCAAAGATGTATACCCGCTACCGTGAATCGATGACGCTATCGATAGCCTACAAGAAGCTGAATTTTTTTCATCTCTAGATTTACGCTCCGGCTATTGGCAAGTGCCGATAGGCCGAAGACAGCCTTTGTCCCACCCGACGGCTTATACGAATTTAACGTCATGCCGTTTGGACTTTTTAATGTGCCAGCAACCTTTGAACGCATGATGGACACAGTTCTGCGCGGCTTGAAGTGGCACACGTGCTTATGTTACCTAGACGACGTTGTTGCTTTTGCCCCTGACTTCAACACACACCTTCAACGCATCCGGCGTGTTTTGACGTGCCTAACAAACGCTGGCCTACAACTGAACCTAAAGAAGTGGCGATTTGCAGCGCGGCAGCTCACGATACTGGGTTACGTCGTCTCGAAGGATGGAATCCTCCCCAATCCAGCCAAACTTAGTGCCGTCGCCGAATTATTGAAACCGACGTCCGTCGAAGAATTGCGCAGCTTCGTAGGCTTGTGTTCCTACTTCAGGCGCTTCATTCGTAATTTCGCCGCCGTCATATCGCCCCTGACGAAGCTCCTTGGAAGCAACGGCCCCCTCCATTCGTGGTCATCCGAGTGCGACGAAGCATTCACAAAGCTCCGTCGTTTGCTGACGTCTCCTCCCATTTTGCGCCACTACGACCCACTGGCACCTATTGAGGTACACATGGATGCCAGCGGTGTTGGCCTCGGCGCTGTCCTAGCGCAATGTAAACAAGGGTTTCCTGAATATGTTGTGGCATATGCAAGCCGTACGCTTACTAAGGCCGAAACCAATTACACCGTCCCGGAAAAAGAATGCCTGGCGATCATCTGAGCGCTTACTAAGTTCCGGCCCTATTTGTACGGTCACCAATTTGATGTCGTCACGGTCCACCATGCATTATGCTGGCTGTCGTCATTAAAGGATCCCTCAGGCCGTCTCGGCCGCTGGGCCCTTCGCTTACAGGATTATGATATCCGCGTAATGAACCGCAACGGACGCCAGCATGCTGACGCTGACGCCTTCTCACGTTCTCCCTTGCCTGACGACAATGCCTGCTGCTCACTATCCCAGCTTGACGTTTCTTGCATCGACATTGGTACCATCGCTTCCGAGCAGCGCAAGGACCCCTGGATTGCCTCCATGATAGACTTCCTTGCGGATCCGGCCGTCAACGCAGCCAATCACTTGTGCGTTGCGCCGTCAAGCACGCCATTTCGCCATTCGCGACGACCTGCTTCACCGACGCAATTACACCTCTGACGGCCGCCAGTGGTTATTAGCAGTACCTCGAAGCCTCCGTTCTGAAATCTGCGCATCGTTACACTCTGATCCACAGTGTGCACACTCGGGACTTTTCAAAACCTACCAGTGCCTCCGACAATGCTACTAATGGCGAGGAATGTACAACTACGTTCAAAAGTTCGCTCGCTCATGCCCCGACTGCCAGCGCCGGAAATCTTCACCTCAGCTCTCACCAGCTGGTCTGCAGCCTCTTAACCTGCCCTCACCGGCCGTTCGGCCGCGTTGGAATCGATCTGTATGGACCACTTCCTTTGACACAAGCTGGTAACCGCTGAGCCATTGTTGCAGTCGATCACCTCACACGATACGCCGGAACGGTCGCACTTCCGGCAGCTACAGCGCGCGACGTTGCCACATTACTGCTTCGCCGATTCATTCTGTGGCATGGTCCACCTCAAGAACTGCTTAGCGATCGCGGACGCGTCTTCCTGTAGGAAGTAGTTGAAGCCATTCTCAAAGAGTGCCACGTTGTTCATCCCACAACTACGGCGTAACACCCTCAAACGAATGGCCTCACGGAACGCTTCAACCGTACGCTCGGGGACATGCTTTCAATGTACGTCGCCTCCGACCACACGAGCTGGGGCGCCATCCTACCTTCGTAACCAACGCGTATAACACCGCTACGCAGACCACCACTGGGTTTCACCCTATTTCTTACTGTATCGTCGGCACTCTTCGCACACCATCGACACAATTCTGCCGTACCGGCCGGATGCGTCCGAATTCGCGCCTATTGCTGCCATGGTCAGACATGCAGAAGAGTGCCGCGACCTCGCTCAGGCCTTTACTACCGAAGATCAAGAGCGCCAGAGGAGCACTCGCGGTGACGCGACTTCCACGGTCACCTTCGATCCGGGAGCGCTCGTGTGGCTCTCAGTCCCTTTCACTGCCCCTGGCCTCTCATCAAAACTGGTTCCAAAGTATGAAGGCCCTTATCGTGTCATCGAACGCGCATCTCCTTTGAACTATGTAATAGAACCAGTAGAGCCATCTTCAGACATGCGCCGCCGTGGACGAGACATTGTCCATGTCGACCGTCTAAAGCCTTACCCCGAACCCGCTCATCGTGAAGAACTGTTAGGTAGCCGGACGGCTCCTTTATCGCTCCCGGGTGTGATTGTAGCAAAGAAGAGAGACGCTAAAGGGTTCAGCGCTACTGGATCAAAACGCTAGTGGGTCGAGCGCTCTTGATCGGCAAGGGCCTTCGTGCTTGGAAGCTGTCACTGCGCTGACCGTTGACGTTGCGCTGCTCCAAGATCTGCCAAATAGACACCTTTAGAATATAATCGTTATTTTGGAAAAGTCAAACTACCAGTAGTCCTGAGCCATGTTACTGAGACCATTTTTTGACGAAGGCCTGAGCGAGGTCGCGGACTCGTTTCCTGCACATTGCCTAACGAAATTCTAAACATGCCCTATATCTTAGTTATTCGCCTTTTAAGATAGCAAGAATACTTAGATGCATTCCACTGCATTAGCAATTCCAGTCACCTTTTGCAAAACAACGCTCTAGCATGTTGACGATGCCCTGATACCAAGATAACGCTTGCCTAATAGCGCTTTCGTTTCTATTTCCTGACATACCGCACTTTGGAGATTGTATTAACATTTCTACCATCCTAACAACAGGAGAGTTTCCAAGCCATAAATGCAAGGGCTCCTAAGTATTCAAGATTTATTAACCTATTTGCTGATGTATCCCTACGGTTTAAACATTGCGGCTGCGTAAATAATGAATGCGCTTTCAGGACAGTCCTTGTTGAGAGTAACACGAAAGGCCTGATCGCATAGTGCTGTAAAATGTATGACGTAATTTTCATTACACCGAATAATTACGATGAACTTTCTTTTATGGGTGACATTTTGTGTGCTTTATTGTGTTTTCTTATTTCGAATATTTACCCTGGCGACATTTTTTCGTTGGACGCTTTTGTTGAGCTTTGTAGTAAAACCAACGTTTTGGCATTATGAGCTGCTACTCATTTCGTGCAAAATTTCGTCTGATGACTCTAAATTATACGTTGTATGGTCATGTTCCTAAGAATCCTCAAAATTTCTTACAAGCCTTAGATTCGTAGAACTCCACACTCCTTAGAACCGTTAGTATAATCCTTATTGTTCTTTCCAAGTGCATATGCTTTGTAAACTCGTGGGCTACAATATGGGCCGTAAAGTGAATAAATTAAAGGATAATAGGTGCATTTCTGTTAATTAGGGTAGTATGCATTTCTAGTTGTCATGGGAGTAATTTCTGCCGCTTCAAGTTCTCCAGCTCAAACGCAACAATTACGCTATCTGCCACGATCGATTAACAAAATTGGATTATCTACAAACTAAAACACCCCGTGCGTTGTTCTCTGGATTTTTTTGTTTGTACCTATGATTTTGGTACAGCGGGTTTTCTGTAGCCAAACTTCCCATTAGGCTATCTCAGTCATGCAAGAGGCCATTCTCTGACTACATTATGCAATAAATGCATAATATGTAAGGTCCTCAATCATTACAACGAATGATTGAGGACCTTAATCGACAATGTATAACAGTGGGATTGAAGATAAATATGCAGAAGACAAATATAATGTTCAATAGCTTGCCAAGGGAACAAGAATTCAGGATTGCAGTCAGCCTCTAGAGCCTGTAAAGGAGTCCCGTTTATCTAGGTCAATTGCTCACAGGGGACCCTGATCATGAGAAGGAAATTTCCAGGAGAATAAAATTGGGTTGGAGTGCGCACGGTAGGCATTACCAAATCCTGACTGGATGCTTACCACTGTCGTTGAAAAGAAAAGTGTAGAATCATTGCATTTTACCAGTGCTAACATATGCGGCGGAGACTTGGAGATTAACAAAGAAGCTCGAGAACAAGTTAAGGACTGCACAAAGAGCGATGGAAGGTAAAATGTTAGGCCTAACGTCGAGATACCGGAAGAGAGCGGTGTGGACCAAAGAGAAAACGGGGATAGCCGATATTCTAGTTGACATTAAGAGGAAATACTGGAGCTGGGTAGGCCATGTAATGCGTAGAATGGATATCCGGTGGACCATTAGGGCTACAGAATGGATACCAAGAGAAGGGAAGCGCAGTCGAGGACGGCGGAAAACTAGGTGGGGCGATGAAGTTAGAAAATTTGCAGGCGCAAGTTGGAATCAGCTAGCAGTAACTGGAAATCGTAGGGAGAGGCCTTCGTCCTGCAGTGGACATAAAATATAGGCGCATGATGATGTCAACTTTACGCTATGTTTGAGGCCTGTATTGAGGGCTTCTTAGCTTTTCAGCAAATGTGAAACGTTTAATTTTTATTTGTTTTTTAAGCCACGTAGAGAAGGAAGAGAAACTAAGGTACGAGAGGTACAACCGACAGGTAAGCGGCCTAGAGGACCGTCGCACCACTCTGGTGTCTGTCCACAGAATCGGGGCTTCTGCCAGGGAGCCTGGGCTTTTACAACGATTGTAGATCCTGCTCCTCGCATCGTGTCTTCTACTCCCGACATACTTTTACGCCTTTCCTATTCCTCGTATAAGACCAAGCAGCCATCTCATAAATAAAGCATTTATTCTGTCAATCAATCAATCTTCTTCGCTTGTGTATTGCAACTTTTATTTGTAGCTATGGTTTAAGTTTGGTATAGCGCGTCTTTTTTTCCGTAGCGAAACTTCCCATTTTTCTCGCACTAAAACAACAACAAAGAAAGATTATTTCTGCACACACAACTTTTGTTTGGCTCATCAAATTATAGCGAAGATTAAATTTTTTCGGCGGACCCCGAATCTGCTTTTCCCGTGCAGTATTCCCTCGTTCAGGCAAAGATTGTCCTTGCGATGCCCGCGTGTCCTGGAAAGTTTCACTTTGTAGCGTGGCTTCCTGCAACAAATTGGGTCTGTTAACACAGGAGCGCGGTTCTTAACACGCACACATTGCGCACCATTGAAAGTTCGATAATAGGTGCGGAGAAGGGGGAGACAGGCGAGGTTAATTAAAATTCCAAGCATGCCAGCGCGTGCGGAGCATTACAATGTTACGAGCTTGGCTTACATAGCCGTCTATACCGTCTCTACTTTTATATTTAGCTTGCTATAACTTCTATGTGATGACATCGACCCCTTTATTTTTGTTCCGCATAGAAAGCATTTCCACGAGTCGGGAAGCAGGAATATACAAGGAACAAAATGGAACATTGCCAAACAGCGAAGCGTCAACTGAGGAAAGAAATCTTAGAGGAATAAATTGGCGTTCGCAGAGACAATAAAAGTGGTTGGGATGACTTTGTCACTTTAGTAGCAGTCATAATGCGGGAAGCTAATCGCTATAAAGTTTTACTGTTGCTGAATGCGTAATGATAAACAACTTTTGGCGAAAAAAAAAGAATATAATGTGGTAGAGTTGCTATCACTGAATGGGCCTCTCCCTTTCGTAAACAGTGTGACTTCACGGGCCGTGCGTAAAACTAAGTTCGAGACGTAAGCAAAGAACTGGTGGTCATTACATTTCTCTCGCGCCATTGCATTTGCTGCGAATGATTTGTCCGAGAACGTGAGTTCCCTACCAGAAGCTGCCAGTCGGCGGTACGCGAGAAACACTACCGCCCACGGCAAGCCGTCTCCTGCTCCTTTCCTCAGAGTAGCCTGGAGAGATGATCCGGAATGCTGGCCGGACGTGCACTTCGCCAACATATACGTTTACCTCGGGAACACGCCTGGATCATACACTATGTGGAAGCAATGAAATCGTACCGCTCGCTTAAAGCGTGCGACCTTGCCATGGAAGACACGCGCGGACATGTGCTCTTGAGGTCACTGAGCATTGAGGGTGCAGACAATTTACATCTACGATCGTGATCAAGAAGCTCGATGACTATTGAATGGATCCGGACCGCGCAAAATTGCGATTGTAAATGCCCGGGTAGCAGTACTCTATCACGATCTCTGTCGGCCGCGATCGAAAGTGCCCGTGCGACATCAATCGATGTGGTAGGAGGTTTAAATGTTTGTTCGCTACTGTATAAAACCACTGTTCACGTAGTTCACACTAATCAAATACAATATGTTAATAAGGGAGCTGCATACATGAAAATTACATTCTGGGGTTTTATGGGCTAAAACCACGATATAATTATGAGGCACACCGCATAGTGAGGGACTCCACAATAATTTTTTCCTCCTGGGGTTATTTAACGTTCACCCAATGCACGGTAGATGGGAGTTGCTGCTTTTCACTCTGATCGAAATGCGGCCGCCGCGGCTGTGATTCTATCCCGCGCCCTCGAGCTTATCGGCGCCACAGCCGAGCCACTACACAGTCACGGCTGGATAGCTGCGTACTTATCTGCTGTTTCCATCACGGAAACGGGAACGGGGCGGCATTTGTCCCGGTGGTTGCTTCCTGCGTTCGCGCTCTAAGTTAACGTCATCTAGCACGAAAGCAGCGGGACCAAGACGGCAACCGCTTATTTCGAGTTCTCGAGAAAAGCGCAAGTGAACTCCATAGATTCTGCCGCATTCTGACGGCTGCCATGTATTTGTCGAGGCGCAACACGAGCAACCACGTTTGTCTCCGCTTCTCATATCTTGGGAAACAGAAAAAGCCGATCCCACTGCCTTTTTTTTGTTAATTGTACGCATAAAACCGCGAAAGAACCCACCGAAATAACGCACCAGCTCTACGTTCGCAAACAAGACAGACACACACACAAAAAAAAACGAAAAAACAACGCAATACACGAATCTGTCAGCGCATGCCAACATGCCTGCGGCGTGCGTGCGACGTGATTTTTGTCTACCAAACGCTTCTGCGCATTCCCAAAGATCACTTGAACGACTCGATGTGACGTACGCCGGGAAAGTTGTATTGCTGAAGACAGGACTATAGGGTATTTTTTTCTGTTTCAGCTGCAGCAAATTATAAAAATTGCATGTGGCAAATAGGTCAATTCTTACCCTTGATCTAAATAACGGGATAAAGCGGACATTACTTCTATCAAAAATGTTAATCCCTCACTGAACAATTAACATGATTACGATAATTCACTTTTGTAATCAATTGCTTTAATTTCCGGAGTCCCCCACTACGGCGTGCCTCATAATCAGATCGTGGTTTTGGCACGTAAAACCCCATAATTGTTATTATTAATTAACTACCTTACGGCACATATATCAATTCCGAATTGTAGTCAGTGAGTTTGTGAGACATATCGACTTGACCAAATTCTGGGGATGACAAACGTTTTGAGATCTGCGCCGTCAAACTTGCGGTAAAGGTGCACTGTTGTTCCGCTTGCCTATTTAATAACGCCGCTCTTCTCTACCTTGAAAAACAAATGTAACTGGAACACCAATGCAATTTGTGAGACACTTTGAAAATTAATATCTCGAAAGTCCTGAGAATTCGTTCCAAGTGCAAACTCCAAGCCCTGCGAACCCACCGGCTGGAAAAACTTGCATGGCGCTCTCGAAAGTCGTCTGACCCGATGTCTGCAGTGTTGATTGGCGCACGTCGTGTACTCGTTCGTGTACTCTGCTTGGGGTGCACTCTGATAACAAATGCACTGCAACTGTGCGACGACGATGGCGGGACGATGACGGCACGACGAGAGTCGGGTGACAACGTTGGAATGACGACGATGCGACGACGATGCGACGACAACGACGTCATTACGACCACGAGTACACACTTAGTAACCCAAGCTATTATAGAGAACGTGGGCCACTAGGGTCGGCATAGTAGGCGTGATGACGACGAGAGTCAGATCACGATGCTGGAATGATGACGATGGAACGAATATCAAGACATCACGACCACCAGGACAGAGTGGTCCAAGCTAGTAGACAACTTGGGTCACTGGGTCG
Source organism: Dermacentor silvarum (assembly GCF_013339745.2). Classification (NCBI taxonomy): domain Eukaryota; kingdom Metazoa; phylum Arthropoda; class Arachnida; order Ixodida; family Ixodidae; genus Dermacentor; species Dermacentor silvarum. The sequence goes on from NC_051156.1 coordinate 137,970,810, forward strand.
GCGTAAGAGGATAGATAGATAGATAGATAGATAGATAGATAGATAGATAGATAGATAGATAGATAGATAGATAGATAGATAGGTTCAAAACACCTGAAGTAGGCAAAGAATGCCAATCGCATAAATATTACAGCGAGGTCATTTGTGACACAATCTTGCATGAAGCATTCGCAGCGTACAAGCGATTTGCTTTGCGGTGACCAAAAAGCGCGCATACGGCCCTTGTCTTGCTGACCTCGCCTTCCGCGAATTCAGGGCGCACTTGACAACCAACGACATGCTAAACGCATTGTGAACGACGTGACACATTGGTCTTTTGGCAAGTTACAAGGACCCGCGTTCACGCACGAGCAAGCTCACCGGCGTACCTTGCCCTGTCCTCACCATCTGTAGAGTGAATGCGTGGAAGTGCCGTCGAGCTGTATGCAATGCTCTGCGATGCATCTGGCAAACACACGGATGCCACGCGCATACGGTATGGTAGAGAACATTGCCAATTTGCAAAATGCATAGGTGTGTCTCTGGGACTTTGCTCTTGTTTAGCCAAAGCACTGCTGTTTTCATTCGTATACTTTGCTCCTGCCAAGCACGACCGCGAAACGCAATTCGAGCGCTTCACAGCAAGTCTGAGCTGGATTGCTCTGTTGCTGGCATTGCTTTGCCTGCTGACGCGGCGTGAATGATTGTGAATGGCAATGGCGATCGACACGTCGTTCTCCGGCTGTTTATTTACTACCGATCAAATCACTGACTGCTTACGTCGTATTCCAAGCCTGGCTCTCGTGCTTTCAGTGCGAAGTTTTGGCACGAGGCTGACCGTCTACGAAGAATTTCTCCCGGCTTGCCTCCTGCTGACTTCCTTGGCAAAGCGAGATCTTCTCGGATTTTCTCTTCTTTCCTTCCCTCCTCTCTCTCCCTGTCATCTTTGTGTTCCCTCTTCCCATTCCCCCGGTGTAGGGTAGCCAACCGGACGTTATCCTGGTTAACCTCCCTGCCTTCTGCCTTTCTCTTATTTCCTCCTCCTCCTCGGATTAAACGACATCACAGAGCTCGATCGATGGCCTTTTTACGAATGTCGTACACAAGCTGAGGAAGGACAAATAGGAACAGATGAGAGAAAAGGCACTGCGGTTAACCAGACGCACGGCTAGTTTGCTATCCTGAACCGGAGGAAGGAGATATTATTAAGAACTGTACAACAAACTAGATATCCTTCCTAAATTTCACTGAAACTCCCAACTAATACATAGGCGAGCTTTTCACTTGCTGCGATTAAAGCGTTCTCAATGCGACGAACATTCAGCCTTTCCAGATAAAACAAACAAAAGCATCACTGTAAGGCCCTGCACAGTATTCGTAGGCGCATCTCTCTTTTTATCCCCCTATTCCTTCCCAAAGTGCAGAGTTGCCAACCGGAACTACCTCTGGTTACCCTCCCACCCTTTCTTTGAATAATTTTTCTCTCTCTTGGCCGCGTAGCAGGCACTATACAGGGTGTCCCAGCTATCGTGCATCGTGTTTTTAAATAAGACGGGCCATTCTATGCCAAAATAACAAAGTATATACTGTTCACAATTGAGTAGAGCAGCTGCCAGTAACAGTTTTGTTGATACCATTCAATTTAATAACTAATTGCAATTAGCTGTTTTAAAGCAAAGCTTTATATGTCTCAGTGATTCATCCATGAGCGCCGAAAATGCACTGCAGGAAAGCCAACTTACGCAATGGAGCTATCTGTGCATCTGCGCACACAATCGTAGAACACTACAATTTACATTCGTAGTTGTATCGATAAGAAAAATGTAAACTGCAACGCCACGCTACCCAGACGAACTGTATATATCTGCGTTTTGCTTTTGCTTTGGGGCGCTGCTTTTTGATGCGGGCGTGCGGACGGTTACTAACGTGATATTTCTTCATTTTTCGCGGGCGCTCTTTCACAGCCGAAAAAAAGTAAACTGGCTGAAAGTACCTGGCGGAAAGCATGCGAGCTTTAAGTTTCTTTTCCGTTCCTACAAATTCTTCATTGGCAGCACGGCATTGAGAGCATCAATTTGAACAGTTAGCTAACTGCATATTTATATTAACTTCAATGGCATCAAAAAAATAATACTGGTGGCTGCTCTATACTCAACTGTGCACAATTTGCACTTGGTTATCTTTCCCTAGAGTTGTCCGTCTTTTTTACAATGAACCTGTAGTATACCTCTACCACCCAACGCAGTTGTCGTGTCCGTAGGCCTCTTTCGTGGGCCGATCCCGGAGGTGGTGCAATCGTAGGCTAAAATTGAAGCGAAAAGTGTGCATATCCTTTCGGATCCCATACACAGTGCATGTCACATAGGTAATTTTCATAAAGAAAAGCCAAAACACGTCTTGTGTGAACATGATGGATGATAATGCAGTCGTTAACAATAAGAAGCACAGAATGATCGATAACGACACTTGCTTGTAACTGGGGGTGTGACGTCCATATCCATATAAAACATAAGCTAAAGTGTAGGTTTGTTACAGCACAGTTTGTAACAGAGGATGTGACGTCACGACATTTTTCCAATATATATTAAGAGTACCCGCCTGATAAGGCATTGCGTTTGTGTTGTGACAGTGCTATGGGAAGGCCACGTAATGTGAGGACTCCTGAAGAGCAGTGTGCATACGACAAGCAACGAATAGAACAAAGGCGACAATGTGAGCAACGGCGTCGGACTCGTGCCACGGGTCCGACGTGTATCGGGCACGTGTTATTCACCTACAGCCGATACGGCTCGCACATGCGCAGTGTACTTCTACAATGTTATAAATACGACGCATGCATTAAAAACATCATTCATTCTTGTTCTGCACCCTGCTGTTGTCTCAGTCATTTATAAGCACGATACATGGTGTCAGAAGTGGTGCCCGGGCCGCCAGCGAATAAGCAAGCGATGGAACTAAGACCCCCGGAACCTCTGCAGCTGACTGGTAACCTGGCTTCGAACTGGAAGCGCTTTAAGCAAAAATTTGACCTATTTCTCCAGGCGACCACGTCGAAAGAACATCCCAGGACCGAATCGTCGAAAGCCGCCCTCCTGCTCAGCGTTGCTGGAGACGACGCCCTTGACGCGTTCAACACCTTCCAGTTCGTGGACGGAGAAAGCCAGGAAGACTACGAAACCGTCGTGTGAAACTTTGAAGCCTACTGCTCTGAGGAAGGAAAAGAAGTTCATGAACGCTACTTGTTTCGCTTGAGGAACCAAGCTGAGGGGGAGCAGTTTGAAAAATTCCTTCGTGACCTTAAGAAGCAGGCGGAGCAGTGCAACTTCGGTGATTCGAAAGATTCAATGGTGAGAGACCAGATAGTATTTGGCACTAACGATGTGAAACTACGTGAAAAACTGCTTCAGGAAGAGAACCTAACGCTGCAGAAAGCAGAAGAAATGTGCAAAGTTGCAGAAGTTTTGGCTCAAAGGAAAATAGTCGGGCGCGAAGGCAACGATATGATAGACGCTATCTCAAAGCGGACAACGAAGTTTAGAACAGACCAGCAGCGTCAAAGTCATGATTATCAGTGCAAGAAGTGTAACCGCCAGCACAAACCACGCCAATGTTTCGCTTATGGCAAACGATGCAACATTTGCAATAGGCTTCATCATTTCGCAGTTTGCTGCCCGACGCATATCGGCAAGGACGAAGTCAGGGAATTAACCGAGCAAGGTGCTGAGTCTGCTGACGATACCTTCGAAATTCTTGAAGTTGGCAATCAAAGCAGGAGCGGCAAGGATTGGAAAGTGACTGCACATGTTTTCAATCATGTAGTACTGTTCAAGGTTGACACTGGCTCTCAAGCTAACCTCCTACCCTTTGCTGCCTACCGAAAGATGGCGACAGGATGTCATTTGAAGCCCTCAAATTCATTACTTCGAGCATACAATGGAGGAGTGATCAAGAATTTTGGGAGAACGTCACAAACTGTCACTGTAGGAGACACCACTAAAGAGATCACATTCTTCGTTGTCAAGCGTGATCAGGCCCTACTTGGCTTGGATGCTAGTGAAAGGTTGGGTCTTTTTCGACGCACTGTCGGCACAGTTGACGCTTCCCACGAGCATAAGGTACTAAAAGACCTTCAGCACGTCTTTCAGGGTCTCGGATGTCTAAATCAGCTTTACAGCATGGTGCTGAAACCAGGAACAGTGCCCGTCGTCCAGCCAGCACGCCGGGTGCCGCTCGCACTACGTGAGCCGCTTCGTGAGGAGCTGGAAAGAATGGAGCGTGCTGGGATTAACAAGAAGCAAACCGCCCCAACAGACTGGGTGAGTCCTTTAGTTTTGGTGCAGAAGAAAGACCGCAGTTTAAGAGTATGCATCGATCCGAGGCGCATCAATGAACATATCAAGAGGCAGGATTATCAGCTACCTAAACGGGAAGACATCGAAGCAGAACTCGCTGGTGCTGCCTATTTTAGCAGATTGGACGCGAACTCCGGGTTCCACCAAATCCCGCTAGACGAAATAACGTCCAAAATATGCACTTTTGCAACCCCGTTTGGCAGATACCGATATCTTCGGCTGCCTTTCGGCATTTCGTCTGCGCCGGAGGTTTTTCAACAGACACTGAGCCAGGTTATCGACGGCTTGCGAGGCGTTTACATATACATCGATGACATCCTGGTTTGGGACAAAGCCAAAAAGGAGAGCACGATGACAGACTGGCGGCAGTCTCGAAGGCGGCTGAAAAAGCGGGCATGACGCTCAATGCACAAAAAATGTGAATTTGGGTTGACAGAAATACAGTTCTTAGGTGACGTGATCAGTCGGAAAGACATCAACCAGCCCGAAGCTTATTCAAAGTTTGATAGATGTGCCGCCGCCAGAATCGAAGGCTGATGTTCAGCGCATACTCGCGGTACTAAAATACTTTGGCAAGTACGTGCCCCGCCTGTCTGAAAGAACCACGCTACTGCGTGATCTTATCAAGTCTAAAAACATTTTTGAGTGGACTGAAAACCACGCAAGTGAATGGAAAGCAGTCGCGCGCGTCTTAACTTCAATGCCAGTGCTCGCCATCTTTGATCCCAGAAAGGCAATTAAGGTGACATGCGATGCTTCGAAAAGTGGTGTAGGTGCGGCGCTTCTGCAATGTCAGGCAGACAACAGCTGGCGACCAGTTGCCTACGCTTCCCGCGTACTGACGGAAGCCGAACAACGCTATGCACAAATTGAGAAAGAGGCGCTAGGTATTGTTTTTGGGTGCGAAAATTCTATCAATTTGTGTACGGTCAAAAATTCGTCATCGAAACTGATCACAAGCGAATAATTTCAATAGCATCCAAAGAAATTTCAGACATGGCACCGCGCTTGCAAAAATTTTTTTTCTGCGGCTTATGAAATACGATTATTCTTTGCAGTTCGTGCCAGGCAAGGAGCTTGTCCTAGCTGATATGCTGTCGCGAGCGTCCCCGACGACTGGAAGTGACAACGCCGAGGCAACGGAAGACGTCAAGTTGTCAACGTTCATGCGATACAGCTCATTGGTGCACTGGTCACCGAAAAAACCTGTCGGAAACTAGCCGCCGCAACTACAAATGACGACTGCCTAAAGGCGGTCATCGGCAAAGTAATCGCTGGCGAAGAAGTACAAGGCGAGTTAAAACCATTTTCTGCGGAGTTGACAGTCGTGAATGGAGTTTTACTGAAGGGCAGCAAAGTCGTGGTACCACGAAGCATGCGGCGTGAAATCCTAGATAGGGTTCACGCCGGACATCTCGGTTTGCGCAAGTGTAAAGAAAGAGCCAGAAGCCTGATTTTTTCGCCGGGACTTAACAGTGACATAACCCGGCTTATTCAGAGCTGCCCCACTTGCAAGAAATATGCCTACAAGCAACCGCAAGAGCCTCTTCTTTTGCGCGAAACTCCAGCATGCCCATAGTATCGGGTTGGTGCACACCTATTTCAGTATGCGGGACGATCGTATGTCGTTGTTTGATGCCCTTTCAAATTTCCCAGAGGTCGAGCAACTGCGGGATACGACGGCAAGGACCACAGTGGAGGCTCTCAGTGCTATCTTTGCCCGCCAAGGATTCCCGTTGAAGTGTGCACGGACAACGGGCCACAATTCGACAGCCACGAGTTCGCGCTCTTTGCGAAGCATTACGATTTCGTACATGTCACATCAAGCCCTGGCTACCCTCAATCCAACGGACTGGCGGAGAAAGGCGTCCAAATAGTCAAGCGTATTCTGAAAAAATGCGCCGACTCAAGGGGGAACTTCTGGTTAGGTCTGTTGGCCTATCCCTCATCGCCCTTGGAAGACGGATGGTCACCAGCTGAGTTGCTGCAAGGCAGGCGCCTCAGAAGTAACATTCCGTATTTTAACGCAGTTGCCAAAACAGAGGTGAGAAAGCACCCACAACAATATAAAGGACGCCCGATCTCACCTTTAACGCGAGGGACCGTAGTTCGAATACGGGACAATGTGTGGTCAGCGTAAGGGCAGGGTCGTTAACGCAGCTGGCCCTAAGGTCTTACATTGTGAAAACGGGGCCCTACCACGTACTCAGACGCAACCGACGTCACCTTACTCCGAACAAGCGAGGACTATTGTTTCAGAGTCAAGTGACGACGAATATAGCACGCCTTCTACGCCCCCTCGTCCAGATGCGACTGCCTGCAGAGGAGCTACAGACTCGTCAGCCTGCAGTGATGAAACAACCTCTAGCGGCTCTTCAGATTCGGCACAGCATGCCCTGCATGCCACCTCGCCAGGACCAATCTACAGTCATTTCGGCTGAAGTCCCAAGCACTCAAACTGCAACAGTGCATGCTTGCGCATCGAACACAGCTCCTAGAAGGTCAACACGCTCCGTCAAGCCACCTCAGCGCCTTGCGTACGATGCAAACTTTCAGCAGATAGTGTTAAGTATAGTGTGTCAAACTTTTGTACCCGCGGAAGGATGTATCGGGCACCTACAGCCGATACGGCTCGCACATGCGCAGTGTACTTCTACAATGTTATAAATACGACGCATGCATTAAAAACGTAATTCATTCTTGTTTTGCACCCTGCTGTTGCCTCAGTCATTTATAAGCGCGATACAAACATAATGCCCAGGGCGCTCAGCACAAGCGCCAAGCGCGGCTGGATAACGATGAATGTCGTGAAGCTGAAAACTCGGTCAAGCAATGAACGTACAATACAATCAATCATTTCAATGGCGCAAAAACGAAATCTAAGAAGGAATTTCTCGACGCAGAATTCGGATTGAGCTGTCCCGTGTGTGACCGACTGTGGTTCCAGGTTAAGTGCATTTCTCTTGTCTCTGATCTACTCTTTGTAGGTGCGCAAAGTAGCGGCGCAAGCCAAGTCGCAGGCCCTTGAAACGTCCTTGGCTAATAATTATGTAAAGTGCGTGTTAATGTTGCCAGATGAATAATTTCAAGCCACGCCGCAATGGGTAATCGTTCTAGGTGTTGTTTACAGATTCGCTCTTGATAAACGTGCACAACGTGGATTGCAGCCCATTTTTTTTAACGCGGTGCATGATAGCTGGGACACCCTGTATAAATACCGATCTATCGGTCGTCTTCGTCCAGGTCCTGTTGCAAACAGCTGTTGTTGTCGGTGCTGTAAGGTTTTCTTCCTTACTCCTTCCTTCACAGTTCATTTCCGTCTTTTGTTGAATTAGTGGCGTTTCTTGCTTTGTAAGCCTGACATTAACTTCTGCCTTTTCTTCAGTGGCAAAAATGGCAGCACTGGTTCGCTGTTCCGATTTAGACTCTTCAAGCCTAGCCGGAGAGAAAAGAGAGAGAGAGAGAACAAATTTTAATAAACAGTTTTCTGCGGGAGGAGGGGCCCTTACTCCAGGGTTCCTGTGGTCTTAGTCACCGAGTAGGCCTGATCATGTTTATTAGGGGTGGGCATCGCTACCCGGAGGAAGGACAGAGGAAGAGACGATACGAGCGCTTCCTCTGTCCTTCGTCCGGGTAGCGCTGCCCACCCCCAATAAACAGAGAAAGAAAAGACTTTATTCATGTTCAGTTACCAACTCGCCCAGCTTGCTGTGTTAATTCAGGCCTGGTCAAGCTTCTGTCACTGATTATCCATGCTTGAGCTGAGCAGCACGGCCTCCCATTGGGATGGGGTAGGCTGTAGGTTAGGGGGTATAGCAGGGTTCTGTTGGCATTCCCATACAGGCCTCATTGGAGTGATCTTCGGGACTGGGCAAGTTTTACAATACATGCCTAGATCCCAGGAACACTGTCGTTGCCGGCGACATTACAGATGGAATGTCACAGGTGTGTACTGCCATAACAACGTTGCATTTAGGCTCTCTAGTACTGTCACATCTCACAGCGCCGTCTTACCACGCGCGTCCGCCACCTTCTCCGTAAGTGGCGCTAGCTAAAATTTACATGGCTAATACTGTACACATACCCAAGAAAGTGGGTAAGGGAATGATTGCAGTGGTTGGTGAGGTGGTAGAGCACGGAAAGGAGGAAGATATAGGTTCGGCTCCCACTTCGGCGGCAAGCGATCTTTTCATCCACATACGTTTCGCCGTACCGTGTTCTTTCTACCTTTTAACTAAGCATAACAATTTCCTTCCGCTATACTTGCTCCGGCTTAACTTACTGTTGCAGCTTTTTCCTCGACAATGTTTCGCGATGACTTTATTGCACCATGAAAAGTAGCTCTGCAATAGACAAAGGGCACAGACATGGTGAACATATTCATAATCTGACTTTCTGCACGTTTTTATGAACTCCATTAAGTCAGGTGTTGTGTCCTTTGTGCTTTTTGTTCTCGTACCACGTTCTTTAACACTAGCTGACAATGTATCAATTCTGCAATACGCACCAATTTGCCCAACTATCCACTCTGAATTAACCAATATTCTCTAGTTTGGTGGAAGCATTTGTGGTGATGTGCTTCCGGGCTAAATTCTGAAACCTTCTTTTCCTTGGCCCACTCTATATCCTTATGGGAAGATGCCTGCATGCTTTCTTACTGTAGTGGCCCGACTATCGCCTCCAGAGCCGGTGAAGAAGAAGACGGCTTACGTGCAGGGAGCTTGAGAAAAAGAACACGCTTGGGTGCTCGACCGGAGCGGCCGCGGTATCCACCGCTCCCGAAATCCGGCTTTTGTCACGGGCTGGATCTGGCGCTCTGGGTGCCCCAGCGTTCTTACGACTGATCGTGGTGGCGGTAGTGGTGGTCAAACGTATTTACTGGCACTAAAGTTGCTGCGGGGAGACTCCGGGTGGTGTAAGGTTCTTGGCTTGCGGTGGGGGGCCCCTAGTCCAGGGCTCCACTTGCGGCTGCCGCTGTGCGGGCCCGGTCAGTCAGACTCCGCTGATCGTCCAGGCTTTCGCGGCCGACAGTTAGAATGTCATCTCTTCCGCGAACTCACCTGCCTGCTTGCTGTTCGCCATATCCATACTACCACGTATCACCCATCGGCAAAAGGAATGGTTGAACGCCTACACCTTCAACTTAAAGCCGCCTTGATGGCCCGCCAGGCTCGCTCTTCTTTGGCGGAAGACCTTCCTCTCGTCCTGCTAGGCATGCGCTCATAATATTCCCTTTGCTAAAGAAGTTCAAATGTTTCAGGCGAAACAGTGATGCTTTGGTTTTTCCTCGCTGATCACAAAAAACTTTAAAACTTCAAATATAAAGCTATAAAAATGTAAAGAAATGAGAGTCACCTTTCTTATCAATGCTTCAGAAACAATATAAAAATCCTTTACGCAAGTGATCTACGCGTGTAAAAGGTCAGCTTCAGTCACATAAGAAAATGAAATAGCCATCCGACAACGCATCAGCCGCCCGGTTACTCCCAAGGGTATGCACTTTCTGCACACGGACGGCCACAAGAAATGGCCTGTGACCGACTATCGAAGCAGCAGAGTAAGCTCCAATTACAGGCTAGAAAAGCCGGTCCTACTTAGGCGGAGACCGCGGACAGTACTAATAGAGCGGAACTAAAGTTCCGACGGCACAACAGTGTTCGCCGCAGTGCCCACGCCTTCAATTACTTTTGTGCAAGACGACAGACGAAATAGAAAAAACTTCAAATTTGCAAAAAAGGAAAAAGAAAAAAAAAGGGTGGCGGAGAAGAGCCCGTAATAATATGAACGGCTAGGCAGAAGTAGAAAGAGGGAGAGAGATAGAGAGTGGTAGGATACAGGCGACACACACTGTCGCAGTATAGGCACGCCAGAGATAATCCTTAAATATAGGGAGGACACGAGAAACGAGTGCAAAAGCAGATAACAAGATTGATTGAAGATTAAAAAGTGGGTATTACTACCCCATGGACTTTATAGTAGCGCAGAGTGATGGCATCGTTTTCTTTTCAGTAGTTTATTTGTTATTGTACTCATTAAAAAACGTGATTCCGAACATACTTTTTGTAGCAACCAGGAAGCGTGGAAAATGCGACTGTCGCGAAGTACAGGAAAGGCGAACCGAGACGACGGAGAAGCGTAGCAATGAAAGTGGCAGGAAGAAAAGTGAAGGAATATGGGGGTTTTACGTGCCAAAACCACGATCTGATTATTAGGCACGCCGTAGTGGGGTACTCTAGAAATTTGGACCACCTGGGGTTCTTTAACGTGCGCCTAAATCTAAGTACACGGGTGTCTTCGCATTTCGCCCCCATCGAAACGCGGCCGCCGTGGCCGGGTTTCGATCCCGCGACCTCATGCTCAGCAGCCCAACACGCAGGAAGAAAAGTGGCATAGAAGTTTAAAAAAAACTGCTCTGTAATTACTGCCTTAAAGCTAAGAATCCTGCAAAAAATTATGCCTTTTTGGGACATACAGACAATACATCACCCGCCGTGGTTGCTCAGTGGCTATGGTGTTGGGCTGCTGAGCACGAGGTCGCGGGATCGAATCCCGGCCACGGCGGCCGCATTTCGATGGGGGCGAAATGCGAAAACACCCGTGTACTTAGATTTAGGTGCACGTTAAAGAACCCCAGGTGAACCAAATTTCCGGAGCCCCCCACAACGGCGTGCCTCATAATCAGAACTGGTTTTGGCACGTAAAACCCCATAATTTTTTTAAGACAATACATCCTGTAATAATAGTGGAAGCATGTTAGGACGAAACGACAGAAAACTGAGTTTGGTTGTCAGTAGCGGTTGCATTGGGAGAAAAACCTAAAGAATATTTTGTGCAAACCATCATTCTGTGCTTCGAAAGGAACTAAAGCGGTGGTGTTTGAATTTCGGGCTTTATTAGTCAAACAGTGACGTAAATAATGAAGCGATGTGCTTTTTTTCTAGTCCTCTGCTTCGCTATTTCTCTTATACATCGCGTCCTCACTTGATACACGAAAAGTGCATAGTGTGAAGTTTGAGTTCCAGGTAGTCGCACACAAGTAGAACACATACGCGTAAGTGGAAATACGTGATATAAGGGGGATGGGGGGTCGAAGGGGGGATAGTGATCAATATACTTAAGCAAATTTATAAATTATTTACGTCTACAGCAGCAGGCTGTCACAGGAACCGCCACCACATCGCTTGCTCCTTATTAAGAGCACTAACTTGTCAAACAACAATTTTTTTTCTTCTTTGTGATGTCCATAAAGTCGTCTTCATCGGATAATGTATTACTTGCTGTTGGGTGGGGGGTATGGGTAGCAATGAATGTACAGTTCATATAACAGCACTGAGGACAACTACAAAAAGAACACATATGACAGGAGGGGTCTTGAACTTCCTTTTAGCGTTTATTTCATACGACCGACTATATTATAGACACTGAATCAGGCACTTAAGGCGCACGTCACCATCCAAAACCTTCCATTATTTAACCTGATACACGCGTCGACAGAAACCTAAAAAAATAAAAGTTTGTCTTTCTTTGCTCTCAACAAGCAGTTTGCTTGCGGCTTTGTTTGTAAACAGAATTTTCTTAAAAAGCGTTTAGGTTTGCTCTCCGAGCTCTGTCTGCATGACCCATTATCTCTATTAGTTTTCTTTCATTAGCAGGAAGAAGTAAAACTTGAGCTCGTTGCAGAAAATGTGACTCAACTACGGCAATCATTATTCATAGGGTAAAGTTTTGACAGGACTACCGAGATAACTAAACCCTTTAAAGAAGCCCTGAAGCATAATTATTGCGTATTATTCCAATGAGTAAGGTATTCTAAAGTGAAAAAAAAGAAGCGTCATGTGTACTTTCAAGCTTTATTTGTTTTATTCGGTACTTATAGACTGTGGGATTGCGTCGCTCGTAGCGCATGCTTTCTACATAACTCTCCTGGATGATGTAACATCTTCTCAGCCTTATTTTTATTCCCGTAATATGTGTGCATGTCTTTCTCTATTTATGTACAACATGTCAGCGGCAAAAGACAGTTGCACAGATGCCTTCTCAACAAACAGAGTAGACATCTGCGATACAACTTTCTAATTGGGAGTTTCTGGCGATAGACAAAGAGAAGTTCCTTGCCGAAATGTTGGCTCAAGACTAAGGCTTCTCATATTCTCCCAGTGTTGATCAATCGGCAGGAAAACAGAGGAATTTACCAAAATGTGGCAGAAATCGCGAGTGCCACACAGACCGGTGTTTTTATCCGTTTATGGCAAATACGCCACCGAGTGACCCGGATAAAACTGCCAAAAAAGGGCAAGTAGAATTCAGTGCAATTGGAAGCGGTACTTTTTCACGCTCATTGTGACGTTCATTTTCCACTTAGGTAAAGTGGTGCCACCTACCGATATAGGGACCATATCAGCACTTGCGCGGTAAACTTCGATGTACGCAAACATATAGACGGCTTAGTATAACGCTCACAGTGACTAGAAAAAGTTTAACGGCATTGCCTATAATGCATTCAACTCGCACACGCGATAGTTACGAAACGCGAAATGTGCCGTTGTGACAAGAGCGCCGCCATCAATGTTTTACTGTAAAGCGTACTTTGCCGTAAGTATTGTGTGCGTGTGGGGGTGTTAACTGTAGCCGAGAAAGGCACACATATGTATATACTCGTTGTAAGTCTCGAAAGAGAAACGTTGTTGTGGAACCAAGAAATACAGCTAAATATCTACAGGTGCGTGTAAGTACTTCGGAAGTCAAGCGAATAATAAAACTTATAAAATTAAACAAACTTTATCCACAAGGCCTTCATAAATCAGCTATCAATACACCAAGTTGTTATGGCTCATGCCAAGAAAGAATAAGAAAAAATGATGTGATTTTAAATACAAGTTTTTTTAGAGCGCATCTCTTAGGCGTCCGTTCCTGCGGCGAGCGTCGCGGTCGGCGTAACCGAGGAAACGAGCACAGCGAAATATGAAAGAGCGAACGCAGAGCGCAGTGGGGGATGAAAGACGCGAGGAGGAAAGCGGAGGAGGAGGACACGGCGAAAGAGTGAGAAGAAAAGCATAGTGCGGCGACGATGGCTACGAGATGGCGCCAGAGTAGCGCGCGTCGTCTAGGAAGTCTGTCTGAGGCGGCTGCTGTGAATCGCGCTCACGCGTCACCCCCGCTCTGCCTCTCGCGATCTCCAGATTAGCAGGGCAGTCGCGCAACACTTCGCTCTATTGCCGAACGAGAAAGATTGCCCACGCCAGTCAAGATATCGTGAAAGGAAAACGCGCGTAAAGCTGTGCTCAAATGTCACATTAGGAACTGTTGTAATCGTCGGTGACTTTTGTTTTTGTTTTGTCATTTAGGGGCGTTACACCTGGAGCATTAGGGACGAAGAGATGACATAAATGCCTAATTTCCGTATTCGACGTTATTTGAAAGGGTGATTCATTTACTAGACTAAGATGTCTTGGGAATTACACGCAAGCGTATGTGTTCTCAACGTCAAATATAAAAAACTGTCAGCCCTTCCACTGGGGTGGAGATAAGACGATCGAAGCTCTATTATGGTGGGAATTATGTATTTCCAATTATGACTAATATTATGTGATGGTGTAATTGGTTATTTGAACTATAAAGAATAAGAAATATATATGATCCGGTGGGTTTCATTTGTTTAGTGACCACAGGGACCATGGCCTCATGGTCGCTACGGTGCACCGCCGTAATGTGTACGACAAAGGTTGGCACGTTTCCATAAACACGTCACCAACAATATACTGTCAAGATAGTCATCGCCTTTACCCCCGCCCATGTAAAGGCCTTAGGAAGGAGGATGAGCGGCTCTTTCTCCGCCTTCTAACCAATACTTTGCTGTGCCCGGCAGTTCTAAAACATTTTGACCCCTCATTTAGTGGCAACTGCCCACACTGTGGTGCGGTGTCTTCAGACACCTATCACATGGTGTGGGCCTGCCCCTCCAACCCGGCCATCCCCCCCATTCCCAACCCAACCCGGGAAGACTGGGAGGCGACCCTGCTCCGCTGCCAAGACTTACAGGCCCAACAAGCCTTAGTTGGGCACGCCCGGGCGGCGGCTACCGCTACTGGGGTCCCACGTTGACAAATGGGCGGGAGCAAGTTTATTTGATAGCGATTAAAAACCAACTTCCCTGACCTCAATTTCGCGGAGGGCCCCAGCAAGGCTCCGCCGTTAACCACGTGGCACATGTTCCCGAGGCGGACAGCCACCATGATGATTGTGCAAGCCCGAAAACTCTTACGTCTGACCTGGAACAGGACGATAAAGTATTACGTAAGTTCCGCGCCAGAAGCAGTTTCCGGGTTGAGACACGCAAGTGCGAAAAGAGCAAAAAATAAACGACGATCTCATCGCGAAATTTGCGCAGAATCGGTATTTTCTACCGTCTTTGGCTCTCTCTTTCCATGAATCCAAAGCTAACGTTCTCTTGCAGTCTCCTCTGGGACTTGGTTCTGTTTGAGCTGGGATAACCAATGTTTAGGACGCGCTACCAAAGATAAAACAGCACCTTGACAAGTGAGAAAGGCGCAAAGCTGCTTTGGACAATGCGTACTGTCTACGCCTAGACCGTGGGCTAGATAGGTATTGGTCACCATGACTTCCTCTCTTCGAAGTCGCACTATTTCCTCACTCTACTGGTTGCGAAAGATGGCTGACCCCAGTGGAAAGGCCACCTGCGAGAAGCTTGGCGTAGAATTACAGGTCAAAATGGACAGAATCCGCAGCGTATGCTATACCCCACGACATGCTATATGACATGCGATATATGCTGGTTATATTGCTCATACCAGGTCTTACATTCTTGGCAAAATTAATCCTCAGAATTTTGACAATGGCGCCCTCATACGAAATAATAGCAGAGCTTAAACCTGAAAATGTAATCTTATTGGCACGGCTGGGCACTACCTCCTGTATCGACCCAGGAAAAAGGTTACACACACACCCTATACGGAAACGTCGTGGTAAAGTTGCTACGAAAGACGTTGGCTTTAATTAATAAATTAAATTGTCCGATGGCAGGATTCGGCGAAATGCGAGAACACCCGTGGACTTAGATTTAGGTGCACGCTAAATAACCCCACGTGGTCCAGACTCCAGACTTGTTGATGACATGGCCCAAAAACAAGAGCTCCTGGTATGCGAAGTGGCACTTTTCTGGCTTCAACGTGAGTCCGGAGGTCTTGATAGCTTGAAGAACTGTTTCAAGGCGCCGCAGGTGTTCTTCGAAGCTTGAGGCAAACACAACGACGTCGTCCAAATACACGAGGCAAGTCTGCCACTTCAAGCCTGCCAGTACTGTATCCATGACGCGTTGGAAAGTCGCAGGTGCCGAGCAAAGACCAAACGGCATGACCTTGAACTCGAACAGTCCGTCTGGTGTTATAAAGGCAGTCTTCTCCCGGTCCCTCTCGTCGACTTCGATTTGCCAGTAGCCGGTTTTGAGGTCCATCGACGAAAAATACTTTGCGTTGTAGGAGTCGATCCAAGGCGTCGTCAATACGTGGGAGGGGGTATACGTCCTTCTTCGTGATCTTGTTGAGGCGACGATAATCGACGCAGAAACGTAGGGTTCCATCCTTCTTCTTCACTAACACCACGGGGGACGCCCACGGACTCTTGGACGGCTGGATGATGTCGTCGCGTAGCATTTCGTCGACTTGTTGCCTTATGGCCTCGCGTTCGCGCGCCGGAACTCGGTACGGGCTCTGACGGAGTGGGCGGACATTTTCGTCGGTTATGATGCGGTGCTTGGCGACAGGGGTTTGTCGAACTTTTGACGACGACGAGAAGCAGTCCTTGTATTGCAGGAGCAGAGCTTTTAGTTGTACTTTCCTATGCCTGGGAAGGTTCTGATTGACGTCGAAAGTTGGTTCAGGTACTATAGTCGTCGTTGCAGGTGCACTGGAATCCGTGAAGGCGAAAGCACTGCTGGCTTGTACTATTTCGTCGATGTAGGCGACCGTGGTGCCTTTGTTAATGTGCTTGTATTCGGGGCTGAAGTTCGTGAGCATCACCCTTGCTTTCCCAGCACGTAGCTCAGCTATGCCTCTAGCGACGCAAATTTCACGGTCGAGCAGTAAGTGATGATCGCCCTCGATGACGCCCTCCATGTCTGCAGGCACTTCGGTACCGACGGAAATCATTACGCTGGAGCGAGGCGGAACGGTGACTTGTTCTTCTAGCACATTCAAGGCATGGTAACTGATGTCTGTATCCGGTGGTATCGCGTTGTGCGTTGAAAGCGTTACCGACTTGGACCTTAAGTCGATGACTGCACCGTGTTGGTCTAGAAAGTCCATGCCTAGGATGACATCCCTGGAGCAGTGCTGCAGGATTACGAAGCTCGCCGGGTAAGTGCGGTTGTTCACAGTGACTCGTGCTGTGCAGATTCCAGCCGGCGTTATTAGGTGGCCTCCCGCTGTACGGATATCGGGTCCTTGCCAGGCAGTCTTCACTTTCTTCAACTTGGCGGCGAACGGGCCACTGAAGACGGAATAGTCGGCTCCAGTGTCGACGAGAGCAGTGACGTGATGACCATCGATTAGCACGTCTAAGTCGGTAGACCGTCGACTGGCGTTAGCGGTTAAGTCGTGGCGTCGGATCACGGCTGCGTCGGCTTGCTCCGCTGCTGCTACGTCGCGTCGGTAGGTCTTCTTTCGGCGGCGAAGTGTTGTCGTTAGGGCTCTTGCCAGGCGGTGTGCTGATACCTCGTCGTGGTGATTCGCGAATCTTCTTCGTCGGCGGCGGAGGATCTTCGGTATTGCGTCGTACAGCAACCGCACCTCCATCGGTTGCTGCCTTTAGTTTCCCGGGTAAGGACTGGGAGATCGGCCCCGAGTGGGACCGGTGTACTGACGGCGATGGGGCGAGATGTAGCGGCCTGGTGACGGCGAGCGTGAGGGTCGTCGTGGTTGCCACTGAGCTCCGGCGAGGTAGTCGGCGATGTCACGTGGTCGCTCGCCAAGCTGTGGACGTGGCGCGTTGACGGCGAACCCTCGTAGGCCCATCTCGCGGTATGGGCATCGGCGGTAGACATGGCCGGCTTCCCCGCAGTGATAGCAGAGCGGGCGGTGGTCGGGGGCGCGCCAAATGTCCGTTTTTCTCGGGTAGCTGCGCTGGGCGACGGGCGGGCGTGCTGGCTGCGGCGGCGGCGCTGGGCGACGGAATTGCGGCGTTACGGGACCCTGGCGCGAGCGCGGAGGGGGGCCTTGACGACGGGCGACGGCGGCGTATGTCATCGCTTCCGGCTGGGGTTGCGGCGATTCGGGAAGTCCTAGCGATTGCTGGATTTCCTCCCGCACGATATCGGCGATGGAAGCAACTTGAGGCTGCGACGACGGTAGTAACTTCCGCAGCTCTTCGCGTACTATCGCCCTGATGGTGTCTCGTAGGTCGTCGGAAAGTCCTTGGACTTCGGCGTAGTGTGGCGTCGAACGGCGATTGTATTGCCGGTTGCGCATGTCCAGTGCTTTCTCGATCGTCGTAGCCTCCGAGAGAAAGTCTTGGACTGTTGTTGGTGGATTCCGTACCAGTCCGGCGAATAGCTCCTGCTTAACTCCCCGCATGAGCAAGCGAACTTTCTTGTCTTCGGGCATAGCTGGATCGGCGTGCCGGAACAATCGAGTCATTTCTTCAGTGTACATACCGATACTCTCATTCGGGAGCTGTACACGGTTTTCCAGCAAGGCTGCAGCTCTTTCTTTACGGACGACGCTCGTGAAGGTGTCCAGGAAGGCGGCTCGGAAGAGGTCCCAGGTTGTTAGTGAACGTTCCCTATTCTCGAACCAGGTTCTGGCGCCATCTTCAAGAGAGAAGTAAACATGGCGCAGCTTTTCGTCGCAGTCCCACTTGTTGAACGTAGCGACCCGGTCGTATGCCTCCAGCCAGCTTTCGGCGTCTTCACATGGCGAACCGCGGAAAGTCGGCGGCTCCCTGGATTGTTGCATCACGACCGCAGATGTTGGCACAGGGGCTGTCATGGTAGCTGCTGCCGAGGTCATGACTTTTGTCCTCTTGGTCTTCTCAGGTAGGGGTTCGTACTCCGGTGGCAGGTTCAGTAGCCTGCGACTAGCTCGCTGGTCGGGGTAGGCGTCGACGTCTTCTAGACGGTGTGGGCTTGGCTCACGGCTGGACGGGGGGGTCCGGTACAAGGACATAAAAGCACCTCCACCAGATGTCACGTAGTAGTGACGATGAAGCAAACAGCCGTAAAACTGGGAATGACGAAACTGATTCTTTATTGGGCGAACCTGTGCCCACAAAAACAAGTTACACTTGAAGCACAACGATAGCGGCGAACACAGTCGGCGATCGTCGAAATCTGATCAGCGGCGAAACGCGTAGGCTTTTATACCTGAGTCATCGAAGGTTCCAGATTAATCCCTGATGCCCGCGTGTCTTCCAGAAAGTTCTAGACAATTCGCGTCGCTCATACAATCAGATTACATGGGCGTCGGTGACCACAGACGACGGATAGAAGCATTGATAACGTCCGAGAAGCTTCCAATGCAGGCGCGTCCTGCGCCGAGCGATAACGTTTAACATTTGTCAGCCAATGTTGAAAGCGGCCACCGGTGAAAGATAAACATGTGTACGTGTCAATATAGAACCATTGTTTCAAAAGGCCAGTAAACAGCGTCTCAAGGGAAAAATCGCGCGTGAATGGGAAAAACGATCACCTATCAATTGAGGTCGATCTCAATGGTAACGCGATCGGCTCGATAGAGATCAAAATTTTCCGTGTGACGATTATAACCTCTTGCTCACTTGCGTTAAAAACGTAGAATAAAACTGAATTCAGTTGCGCACATAACTTGTATTTACGCTTGTACTGGCTTGAGAGCATACTGTATCCGATCATATAAACGTTCGAGGTAATAGCAATGGTTCACTACGTGTGATGGCTACTTTTCTGCTTGCATGGGCTGCTTTATTGCAATGACAAACAAATAATGTTAGCTCCGCTTTGTCTTTCTTTGGTGCAACTGATTGCGGTGCAGCAATACGTTTTGCTTCGAATGATGCCTGGGAAGTCAAGGAATTCGTGTCAGTAAGCTAGCAGCAAATGGTGTATCAGTTGCAAAATAAAAAAAGGACATACCAGTGAAGTGAATGCAATCATAAACTGTATTTTATAAATACTTGAGTTGAATTGCTTAAGTGGAGGGGAGATATGCATGAAAACCAGATGACTGCATTGGCACTTAGCAGGACCAAGGTTACATAACATTACTAATTCATCATTTTCTTTCTTTGAAACGCTAGTTGCTATTGCCCTGCAGGAGCTGAGAAGAGGTCTTCTGCCTGCCAAGAGCCCATGTCTCAAGTTGTTGCAGTATTGTTCCCCTCAAAGTGAGTGCATTTTTTTCTCTCAAGCTTTTTACTAGCTGTATCATGACCATCTACTTAGATGTGTAGGTGAGCACTGTTTGCGACATTGGAGCACTAGTGGACAAGCACCTATTAAATATCGCAACACGTCTGACAGAGTGCAGCTGTGGCAGTATGCGGAGGTGTTAATAAGCCAAATTAGGTTCTTCGAGTTATTGTATTGCTGTCATTCTATTGTTGTCTAGCAGGCAAAAATGCTAAACGAGTATAAATTTTGATTTGCTCTTGGTAGGTTGTGCAAGCAACTCAACCAAGCTGTTACACATGAAATGGGGCATTTGTAGGTGTGTTCTGCAACGCCCCAGCTCTGAACAACTTTCGAGTTAAGTGCTGCCACTGTAATTTCTCTGTAAAGCATAAAACAAGCTTTAGCATTGTAGGAGGCTGGCATCAACAGAAGTCTACTTAATGTGAATTTTAAATGTAAAAATGAAGAGTTCCTGTTTGGGTGTCTGTATAAACTTATGCTTTAGTTCCAGTCTCGTATCAGGCATCCTTGGATGGAAAACTGATTTCGTTTGGGCATTTTGGCACAAAAGCATGGCACAAACGCATACATAGACTTTACATCGCGATTACTTAACCAAGTGGTGCTCTTGCGTGCTAAAATTTACCGTGCTCAGATTGAAGACTGTCAACATTCGTTGCAAGATTAACAACTTTTTATATATTAGAGATGACAATTATTGCATGCCATCATAGTGTGATGATATTTGTGCAGAAGCTACTACAATTTGTCTGTAAAACCCTGCACACTGTGTCATCATCAAACATTTTATGTCAAACTTGCCATGCAGCTTACCGATGTGCATGAATGTAACGCAAGTTATTTTTTCAAAAATTTCTGTCCTCGGAATGCACGTGACGTTATATTCTTGTTCGCCACAAGACTATAATGCAGATTTTCGTCTTTATATTTTCTGGCACTTTAAACTGGCCAGCTAAACCACTGGGCAACAGTACTGCGATCGCTACCACGTGTGGACTGTGTTCGAACACATGAGAAACACAGCTTTGCCTTCTTCGATTGTGTGGTGGCTATTTCTGTTTCCAATTAACTTGGTGGCATGGCAGTGCTATCCGCTTCCATGCATTGTTTTCTGTTTCGTTGTTGCATCACGTCACATTATAATCGAAATATATATTTTTGTTCTTTCTCTGAGAGCCCCATAGGCACCCCCTCCCCTCATGTTGTAATTCTGGTTCCACCATTCATGTGGAAAAATTGTATAGATGACCTGTGCTCCGAGTTATATTTTATCACAATGTAAGGCACAGGTACCTAGAGAATTTGGCATAGCAGAAAACCAAAGTTGAACTGCCAAACACCACCAAGCAGCCTCGGAGTACAGTCTCAAGTAGATAGATTTCATTGGCCATGTAGAGGTGCACAGCATACCTCTTTATTACTTGCTGAACACGTAAGCTGTGAGAAAAGTGAACATTTACGCAGCTTCTGCTATGTCCTTTCGGCTATTGTTATTGCCCTCTGCAGTTGTGGAAGGTTATCACGGCATTTCTTTTTCTCATTTTAGTTATTACAGAAGGATTACTGTGTGTGTATGGAGAAAATGAATCACATGGGCAATGAGAACCCAACAATGTGTAAACTTGGAACATTGATTGTGCAGTTTGATGCCTAAGAATAAGTAGAAATACACCATAAACACTTAACATTTACGTGACACAAGGCTAGAGCATACACTTACCGTACTTGCCTGCTGTAGCCCTGTGCCAAGTAAATTTCAATTGTAATCTAGCTTACCAGTGTATACTTCTGTTCATAGATTCTATCAGAGGGCTGGTGACATGCACATTTCTAGCAGCCAGCTAGCCAGTCTTGTAATGGTAGCAAAATATGCTAACTATATTTTTAACCGATTTGCTAGAATGTGTAGGCAGTTCGCGTAGAAAACTAAAGCCACAGAACCAGCACAGCGATGTGGCTTTGTGTTCGCATGTCACAGGTTAAGAAAAGTAAGGTGGGAGCTGTTGCCAGTGTTCCGACTAGAAAGCAAAGCCACTATAAAATGGTGCACACTACTGATCTCTACTATGGGGGCGGGATAGCGCATTGAGTGCCCTCGACTGAAGCCAACCTGGTCCCCGAAGTTGGCTCTTTATGACTTTGCAGTGGCACTTCTCCTGCACGGAGGGCTGCATTTCTTCTCGTAAAATACCTGCCTGTTGACCCGTACACTACCGAAGCAGGCCAGAAGGGTGCTTTGAGATGTCCAGAATTTTCCATCACAGTGCTGACAGCATTGCTGACAACCAACACAGTGCTGACAACCAACAAAGAAAAATGTTTACGGCAGCAATATTATGTGACTGCATGCACTATTAAGTACACCCTGCTTCTGGGACAAACCGCTGCATGACACCACATTTCCGCTGCCTTCACCTGCTCCTGGCTTGGCTAGCGGCGAAGTGGCATCCAGCAAAACATAGCAGAGATCAGTCGTGCACACAGTATTTTGTGTCCCCTTTCTCAATGCTAGCTGAAGACGTGGTAACTGTTTCCAAAGTAGAAAACCAAAGGGCAAGGGCTCTGAACACATTGCATTGTAAAGTGGCTGGCGCTGGGGCATAGCAAATACTGTGGCATTATAGATTTACACGAGGCTAGCTAGGAGCGCAAACAGCCTGCTGGTTGTTAGCAAATTACCAACATATTCACTTTATCGGCACGTCAAACGTACCTTGAGAACACAAATGTTGCCTTTAGAGAAACTGTAGAAGCAAGCTTGCTTGCTGAAAGCAGGCATTTGAGAGTACAGACTGAGCTCAACATATTAAAGGTCAGAACAATTTGTAGAGAATTTTAGATCGGCAATTTTAAAGCATGATTGGTTCAGTGATGTTGAGATTCAGCTCAAAGTTGTTGATTGTTACGTTCATATAGTGTTCAAGCATTATGGTAAAAACATTCTTCGCTTGGATTGCACAGAAAGGGTGTACTCCACATGAGCTTGACTTTTTGCTGCACTTTAAAAAACTGTTTTCTTGTTCAGCTCAGATTTTCAAGTTTGCATTGTTTATTATGTATTGTATATAACCCATTCTAACCTAACGTAAACATCTGAATAGAGAACACAACTTGACCTTATTGCTTGATTTTCTGGATTGCACACACCTGCAGCAACATAATTTAACATGAGAACTGCTTGCACCTTATTTAAAAAATTGCTTGGAACCATAGCCGCCAATAAGTCCAGCATGAGACGATTTTGTAAATTGTAATATTGTACTTCGATCTATAATATTTTTAAACATATGGCGCTCTGCCTGTGGTGTAAATGGGTTCCTTATGTCCAGTCCTGATGCAGGAATTCAAAGAATAAACAGAAGCATGAATGTTTCTGCATTTTTTTTTCCAGAGAAGCTCACAGCAATTTTCACATGTAAAATAACTGGAAATAAGTTTACTGAGCTGGGAAGAGCAGTTTCTCGTTTGAATAGTGCCAGATACAAAGTTACGACAAAACTTTTCACTATATTGGTTGCACTTCTATATATAGCCCTGTCATTTGTTGCAAGCTGAATTAAGAGCGGCCACAGCTCAATCATGAATATGGTGTTGTGCAGTAGAGTAAAATTTGCATCACCCGGAAAGTGTCACAATGTTACAAATACAACTTAAATGCGTTCTTTTAAGACAGAGACATAGCTAAGAAAATTATCCTTTTTTATGCAGCCTGTGGAGACAAGATTTCTTAAATATGGCCATGGCCCTCAAGAAAGAAGCCGAGACCAGAGACTGCGGATGTTCATTCGTGTTCGGGCAAAGATAGGCCAGCCTTAACAAGCTGGGCTTCAGATTGAGTCACCCCATGCAACAAGCAGTCCCTACAGGGACCGTGAAAAGGTTCTCTGGAGCACAAGTGTAACTCGGTGCCACCACCTTTCTCCTGCAGCTTGTCTACCTACTCTGCTAACCAGGTGGGTCAAAGAAGGCAAAGGGAAAGGGAATCAACAATTTCAAGTATAGAACTTGCTCGAGCTCAATGCAGTTTGAGTGTAAAGTTCTCCAGTTATCATTTACAAAAAAAGGAAATAAGTAGATGCTATGGTCTTCATAAAGACAACTCTTTCCCACAAAAGGAATCGGCCGTGAAAAAAACTGCTTATGAAGGCATGAATATCGGCCGGTATGATTTGGGGGTAGATAGGATAATGATTAGGAACATTTCTGTTGAAGGTAGTGGTAGTAGACTGAATAATCAAAGAGTTTTGATATAGATTAGAAGACAGATTTCTTTCCACTGCCAGAATTTTAAATCATCCCAATAATTATTGTGTTTTATGGTTCGTGCGCGTCGAGTGACTGCGCTTGAAGCCTGCTTCTTCCTGACATTCTTATGCTGCGTGATCAACCACCTGTTTACTTCCCTGTTTTTCTTGTTCAAGCAAATTTACATTTATCGCAAGAAACCATGTAGATGATTTCCGTAAACTTCCTGATGAGATCAGAGAGTGGCACGCACCCCAGACTTCCTTAGATATGTGCGCAAGAGCCTTAGATCTTCTGAATGTTAAAAACATACTCCTGCTGAGCAAGTTCTTGGTATCATCTGCAAGATTATATGCGAACATGAATGGACCTAAATTGGGGAAATAGTCAATCTAAAAAGCATGTCAAGCTATATCGCTAATGAACGTACACATACCAACTCAACTAAATAAAAATATAGCATCAATTGCCAAATTCTTCGAGTGATGCCACTCTTGCAGTGGAATGAAATCTGTCTTCTCATCTTAATCTGAAATCCCTTATATTTCAGACTACTAAATACCTCAAAAGCGGTCGCAACATGAATTATGTATGTTGTATTTATTCCGCATTTTATCCATGTATTTAACTTATATGCAGGATCTTGCTCTCCAATTCCGTTGTATGAGAGAAGTTCATTAGAGGGTTTTAACTTGCTTTTTATGTAATAAAGCTGTGTACCAGCACACTGGTGACAGCTCGCAGTAACTACAGCTTGTGGAAATATAATTACAGCTGCCATATTTTATGCATCTGCTAGTGCACAGGTGTCGGCAACAGCAATCGTTAGGCCACCAGATTGGAATGTGAAACGGGGTGCCAATGTGAGCTACAGTCCTGCATAAACTTCATGAGCATTTTCCTTTTCTGTGGCACAGGTCATTGTTGCAACGACTGTAAATGCATGGTGCCTGTTTACAGCACCCGTAGAGAAAAAAAATTAGAGAATCAATAATGAACAGTAAACATATCGAATAAGCACATGGTTTTCAGTATTTTTCAACAAACTTAACACTTTTTGCCTTGCACTATGCCTGTTCTTTTTTTAATTCTAAGGTTGGCATGTCTGCACAAAGTTTGACTGCAAGATGTCATTTTACATGAGAGTGCATTTGTGTGCATGACACCTCATCAGGCAACGTTCTGCTGCACAGAATGTAATGGGTTTTCTTTTGCGTCGGTCACTATCTCACAAACTGCTCCTTTTGGAGTTGAAGTGCAACATTAATGCAATGCACATTTGATGTTCTAACAAAAAGAATGGAGCCCTCTAATTGCCTTATCTCCTCACTTGATGTCTAGTGTTAAATAGAGTGATTGACACCATGAGCATCATCAATGTGGTGTGTAATTGTGTGTAGGGGGGCAGTACATTAATTTTAGCACAATTTTGAATAACTTGAAGTATTGTAGAATGCTGCTTGTTTCTTTCAATCATTGCTGCCAAATTTCACTTTTGATTGTACCTACCTTAATAATGTGAAGGCAACTATGCTACAACAAAAACTCCTAATTGTTTGCCAGGAACTAAGGTCCATTGAGACCAATAAATTTTAAGCTTGCACCTGTAGATGGTACTGCTGAATGAATGCTCACCCATTAAAACTGTTCATAACATTTTCTTCCATTGAAATAAAATTGAAGCTTTGATTAGCATCTGAACTTAGACTTGTTTGAAAAATGAGCCATTTTCTTATTGAAGTAAGACAGGGGTTCAACAGGAAGACAAAACCTTGAATTCGTTAACAGTGGCACGAATATAAAGAGTGCTCAACTTTTTGCAATCTTGCACCTGGTTTCATGCATTTCCAGTGCTTTAAAGAAATAGGAAAAAATAAGAGAAAAGTAAAGACGCAACGACAGGTAGAAACTGGTCTTTAACTCACTGTACCGTAAAATTCCGAGCAAGCGCCCCCCCCCCCCCCAAGCAAGTCGAAATTGCCGGCAAAGTGAGGGGGGGCGCTATCCCGGAACGGCACCAAAATTCAAGATGGCGACGAAATTTTCACTCCAGGAAGAAAAAAAGACAGTGCGCATGGATTTAAAATTTTATTGCACTGAACTTTATTTAGGCCAAAGATTTGTTATCTCTTAATCGCTTTCAAAACCATCAGAAGGCTCTTCGGAGTCAATTGCAAAGAAAAGGTTGCAGCATTCCACTTGAAGTTCGCCCCGGTCTTCTGGCACCACGGCTCCAACATCTGCGAGTCCACTGTGCAGGTCGCCATCTTCCGAGCCATCTAGTGCGTTGCTAATGCCGCACCATTTGAAGAATCGTGCCACTGTCTCGTCGGGTACAGTGGCCCACGCCTCGGCAACAAAATCAAGCACTTGTTGCCGCGACGGCTTCTTCAAGTTTCCCTTTGGTGTTCACTCTTCCTCACACACATATTGCTCCCACAAACACCGCAGGGTGGATTTAAATGGCTTGTTCCCATAAACGTCAGCAGGCTGCAGGATGCTCGTGCACCCTGCAGGCACGTAGAGCACGTCGGTATCGTACTCCTCGAAGGCGTTTTTTGCAGCTTGTGTTTTGTGAATGGGCGCCTCGTCCAGTACCAAGAACCGTCGCACGTGATCGACGTTTGGGCCCCAGACTCTATACAGCCATTCTTGCATCTTCTCCGATGTCATCCATCTGTTTTTCGTGGCGGGGAGACGAACATTTACTGCGAGTGGGAAAAAAAGTCAGCATTGTGATAGAACGAACTCGGTGAAATTGTGACTCCTCGCCCCCATCAATAAAATTATATTCTCACCTGGTATGCGAAGGCGACCAAAGGCTCTGGCTGGAATTTTCCCGCTTTGCTCCTTGAATATAATGAAGGCTGGGAGCTTGTGGCCGGTGGCGCAAGCAGCTAGGCAAACCGCGAAGCTTGAAGCCACTTATCAAAGATGCATGGTAGGCATGTTTTGATGCACATAATAGCGTTCTTTTATTGACAGAGCAATAGCAGCTGTACTGACACATTTGTCGTTTTTTTTTTTTTAACAAAAAAGCTTCAAGAATCACACAGAACTTTTCGTCCTTGTACCTGCCCAGAACATGTGTTTTGTGAAATATTGGTGTGCAGTCGCATTAATTACAATGGTCCACTAAGTGGCCGGATCCCCCTAGTGCACACGGGGCTCTGTCAATCTGTCGTTAACGCAACGCTCACTCTGGCCAATGTAGCATTTGCCGTATGACAGGGGGATGTAGTTAACGACCCCAGTACTACACGCCACGAAAGGGGTAGCATGCTTCGTGCATGCTGGACCTTTGTGCCCTTGGTTGTTTACTGCTAAGCACATGCGAACCAGCTTTTCCGGCACTGAAAACAGCACAAGTACACCACACTTGGTGGCCCTGCTTTTCAACCGGTGTGACACGTGGTGCACATGGCACAACTGGTCATTTATCTGGCCAAGTCCAGGTGCCCATTTACTTTTGATCCTCTACACTTCTTTGAGGCCTTCTAGCACAGAGGTGATGATCTTTTGGGAAAAGCGCGCCCTGCGAAGACATTGGGCTTGCTCTTGCAAGCTCATTGTTAGCCAGCTAGTGGCTCTATAATGTCATTGCTCGCAAATAAATTGATGACATAATTAGTGTTTTGTACCAAGAAGGGGTCTGCCACAAAGCGTATCTGCCTTCTCAATTGATCTCGTTGGCTGACTTTATTCTGTTCCAAAACCTGATTCACTCAGCTGTGAGAACTTTTATAGAAGAATCTGACCCCATATCTTTTATGAACTCCACTGGTTTATCTACTGAGAGCATCCTTGAGCCCTGTGGGATCGATCAAACGTGGTGCATAGGTCGACGACTACATAGTTGTTAAATCAGGGGCCCCTGAGGGCATTCAGACAATTCACAACAGTGTCCTTGAGGTACATGAGTGATCTGCACCAGGTCTCAGTTTTACTCATGAAATGCCTGTCCACGATTGCTTGCAATTCCTTGACCTGTCTTTCCCTCGGAGAACACGTTTGCTGGAAGTATCAACCAAGATCAAAAAAGCAAATCTTAATTTGCAGATCGGCTCACTCAAAGGTCGTTTAGCGTGGCATAGCTGCCAACTGCTTGTGCTCAGCCCTCAATAAGTTAGTGCGAACACTGGTGGCAATGAGCTTGCAAGAGCAAGGCCAACAGTCTTAGCAGGGCAGGCTTTCTCCAACAGATAATCGCCTCCCTGCTAGAAGGCCTCCGCAAAGAGGTCAAGGGCAGAGGATCGAAAGCTAAAGGCTTCCGGACTTGGCCGAATAAACAGCCTGTTGTTATGCCTTATGTGCACCACCTGTCGCACCGTTTGAAAAGCACAGCCACCAAGTGTGGTGTCTGTGTGCTGTTTTTGGCGCCAGAAAACCTGGCTTGCATGTGCCGAGCAGTGAATGACTGTGGGCACAAAGGTCAAGCGTGCAAGAAGAGCACGCTACCCCTTTCATCATAGGCAGAAAGTTTTCATTTTTCCGGGGGGGGGGGGGGGGGGGGGCTGGGGCCTGACCAGCTTTCCGAGCCCCACCCATGTATGCATATATATATATATATATATACACATAACCTTTACTAACAGTTACACTGGAAACTTCCTGTGACCTCGAAAGATTGTTCACTGGAGTGACGAGCTTATATGAGTGTTTGCAAGACCTCAGAGTAGGAGACAACTCAGTTTTACAGCCCGAGTCCCCTCGCACCACCAAGAGACTTGCTTCTCTTGGTTGAGCCATGCGACAAGCGGTGTCAGTTAAACACGTTAGGGAGATACATGTGTTTTGTGCGTATTAAGTCGCACAAGTACACATCTATGAAAAAGCAATGTAACGCCTTGTAAAAGATTTAATAGAAAAGATACAATCAAGAAATCTTTTCCTGACGAAAGGTCAGATATTGAGAAGATAAGACTTAACATACATAAACATTAAACGATATATAACAATTTCTGACCACAACTTATGGCTAGAATTATTAGCGTAAGTATAATGTGATTCCATAACGCCATAGTTTCATTACATGTCAAAGCATGCCTTATGCCACTGGTTTCGTTTATTTTCCGGAGGCAGAACAAAGGATTATAGAGTAAAAATTATCAGGTGCCCAAATAAATAAGACAGCGGTATCTCGAAAGCGCGAAAGGACTCGATAGCAAATATAGGAACAACGTGGATTGTGTTATTGAGAGGCAAATGCAGCATATGACAAATAAAAGTTAATAAGGAATATGCACAGATAGACTAGGGAGTTTTACAAATAGCGCAACCACGCGTCTTTTCTTACCCAAATGCCCTCACTCTGCTTGCGCTGTTCTGGACCCCATTTTCATTCCTTTGTATAACTTTTTGCGTTGTTTTCTAAGCCAGGTGGTTTGCTTTGACTTGTAAGTTGGTGCCTTTTTCTCTCCTATTAAAGACATCAGTTCGTTGTCTGATGCGATGATTTCAACATCATTGAAAAAAGGGCATTTGATCTGGAAATGAAGTCGTCGGAAATCTTATTCAAATTTAATTTGGCGGGACAGTTCTTTGTCTGCGTGAAAAAATTGCCAGATGGTTCAAACGGGCGTGTCCAGTTGTCGACCGCAAGTACATTTTCAGTCACTCAAGGCAAGAAAAGGACCTCTCAAAAAAATTAAATTATGTGGTTTTACGTGCCAAAACCACGCTCTGATTATGAGGCACGCCGTAGTGGGGGACTCCGGAAATTTGGACCACCGGGGGTTCTTTAACGTGCACCTAAATCTAAGTACACGGGTGTTTTCGCATTTCACCCCCATCGAAATGCGGCCGCCGTGGCAAAAGGACCTCTCAGGTGTGGTCGACGAGACCGGTATGGACAATGCAATTTTTTTAGCTTGGCCATTTCCAGCAAAAGGTTTCGCAGGTGTTCGCCCTTGCCCCCCGTGAACATGTGCACGACGTCCCCAAATGTGTGCAATGATGCCGACCTTTGCTGGCTTAAAATTTCAATCAGCACATCTCTGTCAAAAATCAGCAGTCCTGGTTCAAGGTCGTCACTGTAGAAATATGTTATATATGCTTCGTCTTCCTTCCCTATGGCAAGCTGCTTAATGTGGGACTTATGCTGCCACATATCAGGTGGATACCTGTTGTTTAACGAAGACAGCACTGTGTCAACTACTTCATAGAACATCTGGCGGTACATGTCACTCGCTGATGGAAACACGTGAGCTGAGGAACCTTCATAATAGCGGCGTGGGGTCTTCTTTCGCCTAGCGGCTAGAACACACGGGTCCTCAACTTCTACTTTTCCTGCCTCTGCCATGCATATGTGGGTCACGCGCTTCATTTTGAAGTTAATCTCCGCTGAGTTCAAGCTTGGGCCATCCGAGATGGCTGGGGTCCCTTCGCGTGCGCTGTCTCCCCGCGCGCCTAGTGTTATGTTTCCGCTGGTGCTTATACGGTGGAAAATACGCTTTTCAGCGTCAGACGGGTTCTGGCGAAGTACCGATAAGCGAGGTGCTCACTATTGGTTTTGTCGTTGGTGCTCATGCTGTGTTTGTAGCCGGTGCACATTGCCACATCCGCAGCCGCGGTAGAAGCGAGCTCGACGCCTGTTTTATATTTCTGCTTTTATTGCGATTGCAATTGCATGTATCGACACCCCAGGCAAGTTTTCGCTGTCGTCGTCGCTGTGATATTCCGTATAAAGTCCAAAAGTCTTAAGAGTGAGCAACCTATACGCTGTGGATGGGAGAAAAAGCGCGTAACACTGAGCCGAGAAGGATGGCGGCTTGATCGACATTATCTTCCCATGCCGTCAATATTCGGGTTAGTTGGAGGTCACGTGATCAAATGCGCGCATAGGGAGGAGAGCATGCGTCTTCTCATCTAGCCCTGCCGCAGCTGCAAATTACTGTGTGCGGTTGACGCTTACGCGGCCCGCGTGCCATATTCAATTGTTGGTAATCATTGAGGGGTGCAATGATCTTCTTTTTCTGAGTCCTAGTAGGAGCTCTGATGCGCATGACTGCTATTGATGCTGATTTCGAGTGAATCCGGCTTGGCCTCACTTCGGTTACTAAGTTATTTATATATATATATATATATATATATATATATATATATATATATATGACCTCTGCATGCACGTTGCGATGTTTCCATCCCCAAGAAATGTTGTAAATTATTATGAGTTTTGTTTTCATGAGTTGCTAGCATTTCCTACAGGAAAGAAAAGCAATGCCGAGACACATATCATTCACGTGTATTTCACACACCGTTGATAAAAGACTCTGCCGAAGGGGTCACTGAAGTCTGCAGGTCTTTTTCAGTGTCAAAAAAGTGTGAAAAGCATTTTGTAGCGAGTTGAACATACAGCAACATATTGATTCTCTAAACATAAACTATCCATATCATTAGAAATAATTATTAGTTGGCTAGCTCTTTCTCTTTAAAAATATAATAAACTTTGTCCTGTGTACACATTGAAATATAATGTGTCTGTGAATGGTGTTCACACTGGAAATTTAAATAACATGTTGGAGTTAAAAAATATGGATGAGGGAGCCGCCGTTGGAGTTTCTAATGTGCTTGTTTTCCTATTGCCAGGATTTTCAGAAATAAAGCGAAATTATGAATAAAAGCCGTGCACGTCCGCGTCAACAATGACGCAGTGAGCTTTTAGCCACAATAACATTGTAAGGGAAAATGTAGAGGCAACTCAAAAGAAACCTTAAACGGTTTGGGTAACAGGACTCTGGTACTGACATTTTAGGAGCGGGGGGGGGGGGGCTTCAGCATCGCCAGGGGGGGCTCTGCCCCCCCCCCCCCCCCGGAAAATTCCGAAGGGGGCTTGAGCCCCGGAGCCCCCCCCCCCCCGTAGTCGGCGCCTATGCCTTTCATTGTGTGTAGTACTGCGGTCTTTCACTACATCTCCCTGTCATGTGGCAAAGGCTACATTGGCCAGAGTGAGCATTGCGTTAATGACAGATTGACAGAGCACCGTGTGCAGTAGGGGGATCCGGCCACTTAGTGGACCATTGTAAGCAATGCGACTGCACACCAATATTTAACAGCACATGTGTTCTGGGCAGGTACAAGGATAAAAAGTGCCGTCTCATTCTTGAAGCTTTTTGTATTTAAAAAGGAAGACGATAAATATGTCAGTACAGCTTCTATTGCTCCATCAATTAAAGAATGTGATTACGTACATCAGAACCTGTCTACCATGCATCTTTGATAAGTGGCTTCAAGCATGTGCTACAATTCATATTCCGCCGTCTGTTGACGCATGAACAGTAAATGTATATATATATATATACCCGCACCTTTACATGCACTACAACCAGTTGAAAACCAGTGCTTCCTGTCCTTGCGTCTTTCCTCTTCTCTTATTTTTGCCTGTGTTCTTAAAGCACTGGAAATGCATGAAATGTTGATTTTCCAACTAGTCCAGCTGTCTGTTTAAGCATTGCACCTTGTTATCATACTGCCCCATTTTTTTATCAGCGAAGCTGTTCAGCCAGCCGTAATTTGTGTTGTGTATCAAGGTACTACCTAGAAAGAAAGGAAAATAAACTTTCTTGCCGAGGCGGGATTCGAACCTGCATACCCCCGGTCCCAAGGCGAGTGTCATAACCACTAGGTTATACAGCCACGCTTGCAGAACATGCATTTATGCGAACCGTATGATTGCGTTCGAGCGTCGTCGTCTTCGTCCACAGCTGGCGCATTCGTACGCTCGTGCTCTGCGAGAGGAAGAGGTTTTGCGCACTGAGAGTGAGACGCATAGACGGAGCAGGTCTACTGGAACGCGGTTTCGGCATTGGAACGCTGTGTCGGTGTTGCAAGCTGCGCTATGCAATGCGCAGTGACGACCGTAAGTCCAAGACGTGCGAAAAAAAATTATCATCATCATGAGTAATAAGATGAAAAGTTCGCGCGCACTTCCAGAAAATGCTGCGCTACGATTGCCCAGCTTCGCTGTTTCAAGCGTTGCATGGCCGATTGCAAGGCTAAGCGTTTTTCACAGCCTGTTCTTTGTTACCTTATGGTCATACCCAGTTCAGTTTTCATCTCCTTGTTTATTTTATTTGGTCAATATCTTTTTTTTTCTTCGTCTTTTGAAAAATGTGTATTCATAACCTGCCTTCATTTTCCATTTCCACTGATGTTAACAAAACACATCTTAATACAAAGCTTATTTTTCCTAATTCTTGATTGCTTGTTTTCCAAATGTCCAAACAGTTTATTTTAATTCCCATTTTGATTTCTGGGTAGACTAGGTCTACTGGATTGAATGCTTGCTTACATGTGTAGATTCTTTTTTGGTCTGGTCACCCCTACACCTTGTAAGAACTGACAGCAGTGCCCCTACCCACTCCATCGCAATCACTGCTAAACACTGCCTTCCCAACTTTATTTTAACACTTCGGCTTCTCTTGACCTACTATGTGCACCAGTATCTCCCCGAATGAGGTTAGGGGTGAGGAGGTCTGCATACGCAAAAATGCTGCCAAGGAAAACAGTTGCTACCCTGATGACAAGTACCTTTGTCGCAATGTTAGCTAGAGCAACATCCCTTTTTTCAACAATGCTGATCCATGTTCATGTTTTTCTAACACATAAGTTACTGCTTTGTTGTGCTATGTGATTATCATTTTTTGTTGCTTTCTTGGGATGAAAATTTACCAATGCTATTTGTTTCTCCTAACAGCAGCAATTTATCCTTGCAAAGCATGTGGGATCAAGATGAACTTTCACCAGGAAAGATTGCAAGACGAGTGGTTGAACAAAATAAAATTGTTTCTGTGTTCTAAAGAACTTGACACCTGAATTTTTGCACCTGTTTGTATATATTATAGGCAATTCATTCATGTCACATTGAAAAGTGTTTTGCGTTTTAAGCTATGTCACTGTGTTGGCCAGACAATTTCCTCAATAGCAACCTGCTGCTTTTAGCTGTCTTCACGACATTTGCTTTAAAGAATATGTACTATCAAAGACAAGAGCGCCAAGGATGCGCAAGCATCAACCGAATTGCATCGCTTCGCCATCAGCCGGGTTCAGCCACACTTATCTGCGTTCAAGACCACAGGAAAAACTTTCCGAACGCAGATGTTAGCAAAGCTGATTCCGGCAGATAGTTCAACGATAAAATTTGTTTGACGCTGGCGCTTCCTAGGCACTTATGACCCTGATAGTACATTCTTTAAAAATGAATGTGCTCTGTAAAATGCAATACGGGAAACACCTGTACTTTAACGGTTGGGCAGCATAGTACAGATTCAGCATACTACCATTTTCTGTTTACAGGAAGCACCTGTATTTTAACGGTTGAACCGTATAGTACAGATTCAGCATACAGAGCCTTCCGTTTTCTTAATACAGAAGGCACTTGTATTTTAAGGTGGCGGTCCCACTCTGGCGGCACGAGCCCCACGTTTTCAGTACTTTTGGAGCAACCGTGGCGGCTCTTCTACTTAGGATATGAAGTTGTCGTATAAACCATAAAAAGCTTAATTTTTGTAGATTCCAACTATATATAATATAAAGAAATTTATTGATGTGATTTAGAAATAAATGTTCAAGAACAAGCATGAGATGCATGGTTCTTGCGAACTGTGTCTCAGTTGTGACCATATTTAGAAGAAACTACCGCAGTTACTGCTTTGCAGCTTGCTCTGTAGCTTTAACACATATTTATCTAGTTCCTAGACGTAGCAAAATAAATTTGAATTTTTACTTTTTGGATAATTTGCTTTTGAAAATTGCCAAATATAGCAGTCTTCTGTTGTAAACAGCCCGACAACAACATGCTCAAGGAAGCTAAATTTTGGATAGAGTTCAAGGAATTTCCATCTAGTACACAAAATTTCATTCATGTACCTTTATTAGTTTTCCTAATAATGCGGCCGAAATTAAGCAATATTTAGAAGTCCAGTTTTACTTTTGCCCATTTTTGCGGGAAGGTACTAAAGCTACGAAGCTGCAGTTTAAAACTAATGAAGGTACATGAATGAAATTTTGCGTCCTATATGGACATTCCTTGAACTCTAATTTCTCCAAAATTTAGCTTCCTTGAGCGTCTAGTTGCCGGGCTGTTTACAACAGAAGATTGTGATATTTGGCAATTTTCAAAAGCAAATTACCCAAAAAGTAAAAATTCTAAATTATGTTGCTGCATCTAGGAACTAGATAAATATGTCCTAAAGCTACAGAGCAAGCCGCAATGCAGTAAGTGCGGTAGTTTATTCTAAATATGGTCACAACTGAGACACAGTTCGCAAAAACCATGTATCTCATGCTTGTTCTTGAACATTTATTTCTAAATCACATTAATCAATTTCCTTATATTATGTATAGCTGGAATCTACAAGAATTAAGCTTTTTATGGTATATACCACAACTTTATATCCTAAGTAGAAGAGCCGCCACGGTTGCTCCAAAAGTACTGAAAACGGGGGGCTCGTGCCGCCGGAGTGGGACCACCACCTTAAGGGGTGAACCGTATAGTATAGATTTGGTATACAGAGTCCTCCGTTTTATCAATACGAAAGCACTCGTATTTTGCATTACGGTCTCTATTGTACGGCTGTCCGTTCTACGGAAATGACCATTTTTTAGTTACGGAAAAGTCTTCGGTCACAATTTACCAGATTTTGCCGTGAACAAGAGGTATATTTTTTATACTGTAAAGCATTTTGAAAATTGCAGCATTGTGATCGTGGTGTTTATCTTTGTACAGTTGAACACTTTTTGTGCAGTCTTCTAATTTTTCCTATTCCAGAGGGTCCCGAGCAGTCCGCAACTTGGGAGGCAGCACGTGACGTCAGAAAACAAGTTCTAATACTTGGATGCAATATATGCCCCTGGTTTACGAAGTTGCTGCTAGTGTACCTTCTGTGTATGGCTACAGTCCCCCTAGCCTTAAACTAGTGTTTGAACAGCGGCCGAGTGTTTCTTACAAGAACAAGTGGTTGTCTTCTAGTGTGGTGTCACTTTACCGTTCTCTGCTTTGTCACAAAGTCGCCCAGTATCTCGAGGCATCGCAGGTCACTTGAAGAATGCGTTGCGACGGCAGTTCGTTTATTACGTCACAAGGTAGACAGCTTGCAGAACGCTTACTCGTCGGGCATAGGTTGCAATCTCGCCGCGACGTGGTGCACTGAGCATTGAAAACACGTCTTCTTGAGTGCATCCAGTCACGCAGAACAGGAGGTTTCGCGCATAGCGCAAAAGGTTGGGCAGGAAGATTCGAGGTCCTATAGGGCAGCGCCGCAGTGTCGACACAACATCTCCGTGTATTTGCAGTCGGCAAGACGGCACGTCTCCGAAATCGCGACCACCGGCATGCTATCAATGTGCCAGATGCTTAGACATGGATTCAGAGATGGGAAGAGCACGATCGAAACGGTGCCGGAGACGACGACCACCTAAACACACTGTCCTGCTTAACACGCAACTTGGCATACTCCGCAATTGGACAGTTAACTGCGCTGCTACTACACGAAGCTTCGTTGGCTTCTCTCCTTCCAAAGTTAGCTATGTAATTGGGAGCAATTAAAGGACTAACTATATGGAGTCATCGTAGCGATGACTACCATGAAATTGGGAGAATTCCCTGATAGATGCAAATACATATTAAGGATCCATTAGAATCTACAAAATCTTAAATATTATATCGACGATCGCGTGACGCTTCGCAGTCGAACGATCTCTGCGTCAAAATGATGGCAAAAATAAATATGAAGACTTATGCAAGTGGAACAAGTACACCGTGAATGATACTCCGATATTGGAGCGGTAGGGAGAACCAAACGATAAATGAGCAATTGAAAGGTAAATAGATACAAAAGAAAAGGAATGCTGCAAATAACGACCTACTCTGCTGGTCTTGCAGGAAGTGACAAATTCTAGGCTATGAAGACTAGCCAAGGACATGGACGTGGGAGTTCGATGTTGTACATATGGAAAATCAATGCAGAACAGCGATGAAACTGAATGGGCAACGGAGGCAAATATAATCAGCCCGAAAGAAAATGAACAATCTTGGAACAAACAAGATATGAAGAACGCAGTATTTTTCGGAACTAATCATCTTCAAATACAGCAGCAGACGCTCTCTACGACATCTCTGCGTCAATGTGGAGACTCAAACATAATTCGTACCAAAGAAAAATAATTTACAGGTTCATTTGCACAGAACTGCCTCTTAAGTGCTTGAAGATAGCATGCTGCCGGCCCTGAAGACTAGTCTCAAACCAGTCTCGGACCACAGACGCTTAAAAAACGAGCAAGTGTAGGCAATTTTAAGGCTGGAAAATTTTAAGTATCTGGTTTAATTGGGGATCTATACAAAAATTCTGAAACTCAAGTTTCCTGCCTGATGACAGGTGTTGATTTATCAATGGACCTTACAGCCCGTCTTGAAGCTCCATCTGAGAAGGCAGGGCAATGCCGATGCATTTTGCCGGAAATTTGGGGAGGGGTATTTTGAAACTGCTGTTCGAACAAAGTGAGCATGCCTTCAGCACTGGCCTGAACTCCGCTGCTCTGACACTGTGCCTCAAGGTGATTAGTAAATAATAGGTGACGACATATTTCATTGTAGATAATAGCATGATTTATGACATGCGCCACAGCTCGAGGGCTGCTCAGCAAAAGTTACATCGTATCGGATTCCCGTCTTCGGATCACCGGATACGGTCATCGCCGAAACAATCCGGCACATACATAAGCCAACTTCGCACAGGTAGGTGGCAATGATGGTACCAATACTGTGGTTCCTGTTGGCACGATGGATGCCTTAAGGAAGGCCAAAACAATAAGCAGAACTAAGGCCGAGGCTGCACAGTCAAGCGCTATCGGCGTTCTCTCTGCTGTTAGTCTCTCTTGAGAGCTTCTGTGCTGACCCTGTCGACATTCTCCTGCTTAGCTTTTCATCTCCGATATAAGAAAGAGGTTGAAAGGAAGGTGGAGACTTGCAATCAACATTGGCCGAACAAGGGCTGAAACGAGTGTTTGACACGGGGGTCTCATCATGACGCGGGCGAGTCGCCCCTGTCGAAGCATTCGCTGGTTTGATTAGGGGAGGTGACAAAAGTATCACTGGGGCTTTAAGAGTACGCTTGGCTAATAGACTTCTCGATTAAGTAGTGACCTCTTCGCGTCCACCAACGTGCGCGTAAATCGATGTACACGAGCATTTTCACATCTCGTCACCATCGAAATGCAGCCGCCGTGTCTGCGGCTCGAACCCGCGACCTTGGGCTTGGGTCACCGTGGGAGAATAAATATTGTAAGCAGCCCGAGACATCCCTTGTTCAAGAACTGTTGATTTCTCAATATACATTTTCCAGCACAGCATCTGGAGAAAGAGACAGATTAGTAACGAAGATGCAGTGAGGCAGCACTGGCGCATGTTGGGAAAATAGAATAACGAAAAACGATGCACATCCTGTGGCGAGGTTGCCACACTTAATCACATGTTATGGGAATGTCAGGACATAACAAACAATTCGGGCAGTGTCGACACCTCCGTCTCTTCGACCGCCAGCCTCCGCTCGCGTTGGAAGACCGCACTGCTCAGCTCGAACCTGACAGTACAGCTCTGGACCGTCCAGCGAGCCGAGGAAGCCGCTTCGAGACAAGGTCTCGGAACCGCGTCCGCGGCGGGTGCCCAGACCCACTAAAAATACGCCGGACTCAAATCTTATCGATTTGATAATAAAGTTTACGTTCTTCTTCTGCAAAGCTTGGTTTTGTTAGGTTTGTGTTTGCCTCTTCTCTGGGGAAGAGGCAAAAAAAAAAAAAAAAAAAAAAAGAAAAGCTTCGCTTTCAAAGGGAAACAGCGTAAGAGTCGTAGTCTCGCACAGGCCTATGTATCAGTCGCTGAAATTTACAGCACGTCAAGGAGCATGTCTGATCGCGGCAACTCTAGAATGTTGATGATGATGATGACCAGCTGCGGCAGTGCGTGCTACCTAAGAATGAGTGGCCAAGAATCGGGCGGAAGAACACTCTAAACCGGGGGGAAATTATGCAAAGAAACAAGTCATCACTTATCTTCATTTTAACTGCCGTTTCTCCACATAGCGCTGATTTTTTGTAGCATTTTCCTCGTCCTCTCACGCTTGCGATTACTTCTTTCAAATTATTCAAAATTGTGCTGTTTGCGTTCATTTAATAGTATTTGAAGTTTCTGGAGGAGCTTGCGATATTTCTGTTAAATGATTGTTTTAATATTGTAATGAATTATTGCTTCTTTTTCGATTCCATATCAAGTTCATTTCTTTTCCCTTTTTTTATGCAAACTCTAGCATTTCTTTTTTGCAGTTATAAATGTTTGCTGCATGTCCAATCAGCCTCATGGTATGTTCCATGTGTGGACGAATCGCCATCGTCATGACCATTAGCGGACGCAAACCCTTCAATGAATTAGAAAATTCAAATAGCGGAAAGGCAAATAAATTCGCAGTAATTATGATTTATTTATTCAAAATACAGATTACTTACTGATTCTTAATGTCGACTCTTTAGTTATTTTTAATATTAAGTTCATGGTACTCTCCCTGTTTATTTAAGGATGAATACATTATACTTGCGTTGATATTTCTTGTTTCCGTTCTCGAAATCGTTTCGTTCACTGGCGCAGTCGACCCCGAACCATAAACATTTCTCGTCGTGATGAGTCTCCTGTTTCCTCTCGCCCGCAGCCATTTCGCGCCTTCGCACCGTCGTGCTTACTTGCCTGCAGTGCCCATTCGCCCTACTTTATCGTAATGCCGCTCCGCGACGCCGGCGGATCTCGCAGGCTCAGTGGATTACCTGTGAAGAGTCTCGCCGAAACCTCGACGCTACGGGTCGAAGGAAGAAAAATAAGTCGCCTTATCGCCGACATCGCCCAAAACCGTCCTTTGAGACTCCTTTGCAACGCTGCGCCATCATACAGTTGCTGACGGGTTTACGAGCTCGTGTCTGCAAGTTCAAGGAATCGTTCGAAGGCAGCATTTCAGCGTCCCAATTGGAACGAACTCCTTGGCCGTGTTCGCTTGGGCGTCCGTCATCGAATGTCCAACCAGGCGTTTAGACCAGCGCAGCTACAGTAACAAGCAGTCGTCGTTGAGCTAGGCGACTACTCTGGACCCAGTTACACCGATGCGCATCGCGGGCAACGTGCAAGTTATATGGACATTGTGCTTGAAGTTCGTGTGTGCCTCTCGCACGTGTTGTATCAGCCCTACCACCAGTAGATACCGCTGCATGGTGCTCCTGCCTAGTCCTGTTGGCCGAAGCTGCAGTGCCGTCAAAAGGGACATCTCGCATTTCTACTACATCTACAACACATCTTTCGAAGCTGTTGCTCTGCAGACGCCGCTAAAGTTTTTTGGATTCACTTGTTTCGTAAGAAAATCACGCTGGTGCCAGAAGATTTCTGTTGGAATCTTGGTCGTCAATGCTGTGCGGGTGAAGACATTCAGAAACTGAAATCCGCGTGTGCCATGCCATGAACGACTGCTGCCACGGATGGCGAAATGATCCAAGGGTCAACTGTGTAACCACAAGCAGGCCTACAGCAGTCGCCACTACCAGTACTATCTTGCCAGATGTTTCAAGCACGCGTCCAGAACAATTGAGGTTCATTTCCCAAGCCACTTGCCAGTGCCTCAACAACAGGAACTTATTGTCGCTGAAGTATTCGCTCACTTGGGCTTGTACGACGTGCAATTGACATGCCATACAGTCGATCTCCCTAGGTACTCAGCTGGACCGTCGTTTTCTTGAGGCGTTTCGCGGCGCCTCCTTGGGCGCAGTAGTTGTTAGCAGAGGCAGTATCGAGATGACTGTTCGTTCAAGCAAAAACTGCTTTCATGTGCAGACCTACAGCGATTCCCAGGACGTCCACCCGAGAGCGCAGATAGTGCGGTCTGACTAGTAGCGGCCTCAGCGCTGAAGTAGGTGAGAAGTGTGCGCGCGTGCGTTGACTGTCGTCGCGTCTAGTCGACTCGCCATGCGTGCGGCAGCCTTATTGGAAGCCGTCGGTTTCGCGCTGCACTTCCTTCTTTTTCGTAACATCCTGGTCCCGAGAAAATGAACTGGGTTGAACCATCGTCGAAGCCAATCGCCACCGGTCGCTTCGTCAGCCTGAAATCGGCGTTTCAGCGCAGCTTACAGCGCGGTTGAAGACACTGACACAATGTCCGCAAGGCAAGTGTATGCATTTGCGAAGTCTGTGCCTCTCGCACGGTCTTATCACTGTAACCGCTGCAGAGACCGTGCGTTCTTTTACCATCGAAGCTGTTTAAGCAGCCGTAATTTGTGGTTCGTCGTGCGTATCGAGAAAATACGCAGAAATAATCTTTGTTGCCGAGGCGGGATTCGAACCCGCGTGCCCCCGGTCCCAAAGCGACTGTCTTAACCACAAGGCTATAGAGCCACGCTTGCAGAACATGCATTTATGGGAACCATATGATTGCGTTCGAGCGTCGTCGTCTTCGTCCACAGCTGGCGCGTTCGCGCGCTCGTGCTCTGCGAGGTGAAGAGGTTTTGTGCGCTGTTAGAGCGAGATAGACAGACGCATTCACGGAGTAGGTCTCCTGGAACGCGATGTCGGCATTGGAACGTGGTTTCGCGCGCACTTCCAGAAAATGCTGGGCTACGATCGCCCAGCTTCGCTGTTTCAAGCGTTGCGCAGCCGAGTGCAAGGTGAATCGTTTTTTTTTTTTCGTTACTTTAGCAGCTGTGCTGTTTGATCATAAATGGCAACAGTCGTGTAGGTATTGGTGTGTAATGAAAGGTGGCAGAATAAACGAACTAGATTGCTGATTTGGAAATCGGTAGCTCGCGCAATAGCCCCCGTGTCACACGGTCGCTTGCGGTCGCGATCCAATTTTTTTTTTTTTTTTAGTCGAGGATTGGCTCGTTTGTGCAAGCGGAGAGAGACAGAAAACTTTATTTTGATGGTTCATGGAGAGGGCTGGATCCCCGTGGTTGGTGGAGTCCAGGGCTCCAAGGCGGTGGCAGAACTTTCGGCTCTGGCGAACAGTTTTGCACTGATCCTGCAGTGATGGTCAGCACCATGTCCCATTGACATGTGTTGCTTTTCGGTTTGGGGAGTTATTACTAATTAGGGATTGCTTGGCATGTGGTATGGTAGAGGGTAGCTCGCTCTGTACAGAAAGGACAAAGGGGTTCATAAAGGGTGGGGTACGTCGCATGGAGAAGTGTGAGGGGAGGATAGGTGTTGGTCTGGAGTTGTCTCCAGGCCGTGGCTTCAGCTCTGGTGAGGGATGGGTGTGGTGGAGGCATCGTTCTTCTAGAAAGGCGGTAGTGCTGAAGTATCCCATAGTAAGCGCGTAGTGTTTCTGCGCTGGGGTCTTCTGGCGTCTCTTGCAGTGCCCGGTTGCAGTGGCCTCGGGCTAGCGTGTGTGCATGATGGTTTCCGCTGACGGCTTCGTGTCCCGGTGTCCAGGTTTTCGTGGCGCGGGGTGTTTGGTTAAAGGCGGTTGAGAATATCGCATGCTAATTTATGTAGATGGCCGTTCGCGTAGGCTCGACATGCTGACTTACAATCTGTAAGAAAGAATGTCGCAGTTTCACCCGAAAGGCGAAGCATCAATAGCGATAACAAATTAGTAGAGAGCAATACGGAGTAAGGTTAGTAGTTTTATCAGCTGTATAAACTTGGACATGTAGCAGCACGAGCAACGCGCAGAAGTGTTGTCGACGCCGTCGGTGTTTTGTTCGCGTTCGCACCGAACGCGCGCGTCGTTGGTGACTGTTGCCGGTGCCTCTGGCGGCGGCTCGAAGGTTTTCGACGAGATCAGAGCGGGACACTCGTCGAGAAGCGTCGGAAGTCTTTACCACGTTCCCGCCTCGCAACGTTTTATTGCGATAGCAATTATATGGACACTCCAAAGCAGATTTCTGCCGTCGCCGTGAGGTTCCGTATGACGTCAACGGCGATTAAATCGTCGTCGCGTTTCGGACGCTGTATGTGCGAGTGAAAGGGCGGGAGCGACGCGCGCTTTCACGGGGAGCGAACGCACGTCGGAGAGCAAACGCGCGTTCTGCGCCGTGCTCCCTGAAGGGCTGCAGAATTAAGCGTCTCTTTCCTGCTTTCCATATATAGAGAGCAAATGCAACTTTTTTCGTCCCGCGAAAGGATGTGGGGGGACGGGAGGGAAGGAGGGGAGGCGACGTTTAGCTGCGGCACCAAATACGTATTTATATAAAAACTCCGCGCGCGTTCGGTGCGAATGCGGGCAAGACGCCGACGGCGTCGACATCAGTTCTGCGCGTTGGTGGTGCTGCTGCATGTCCAAGTTTATACAGCTGATAAAACTGCTATCCTTATTCCGTATAGCTCTCTACTAATTTGCTATCGCAATTGGTGCTTCGCCTTTCGGGTGAAACTGCGACAATTTTTTTATATAAATACGCATTTGGTGCCTCAGCTAAACTTCGCCTCCCCTCCCTCCCTCCCGTCCCCCCACGGCCCTTCGCTCGACGGAAGAAGTCAAGTTTGCTCTCCGCCGTGCGTTTGCTCCCCGTGAAAGCACGCGTCCCTTGTGGGCTTTCACTCGCACATACCGCGTACGGCGTGCTGCGACGATTTCATCGCCATTGGACTTCATACGGAACCTCACGGTAACGCTAACAGCGACGACGACGCCGATGGCAGAAATCCACTGGGAGGGGCCATATAATTGCTATCGCAATAATATATATTTCCTCATCCTGTCTCGATGCCGAGGTGGCGAGGGCAATGGCGGCCTTTTCTTCTGCGGCGACGTTTTGCGTACGAACGGAGGCGGATACGTACCAGTTCCTCCTGTCTATGTCCAAACACGTGAATCACCATGCTCTCCCCATTCGGGTACTTGGCCGCATCTGTCCAATGAGCAGTGGAGAGAGTGCCGTATTATATTTCTATTGTTTTGGCTCGTGCTTTTCTGCTGCCCAAGTGACATTCCGGTTTCATGTTACGCGGAATAGGGACCACTAGTATTTACTTATGTAGGAACTTGAGGAGTACTTGTTGACTGTTGGTTGTCGCCACGGAGTATTGCAACCTTCGAAGAGTTGTTCTGCCTGTTCTAGTGAGGTTGAGGCGTGTGATTTGCGCATGTAGGTGTGCTTCAATTAGTTCCTCTAAGGTGTTGTGGAGGAACGCCGAGGGCTTGTTTGTACTTTTCTGACAGTAACACATTTATTTCGGTTTTTCCTGTTGATGTTAGGCTGAGATAAGGTGTCGCGTACGTGAAAGTACTGACTATAAGAGCCTATAAGTCAAGCGTAGTAGGCCTTCTTTCTTCATGCCATGTCTGCGACTGATGACTCGATTGATCATGCGAGCTACGCTATAGGCCGTCTATCTTAGTGAGTTTATAGTGTCTTATCGCGACCATTATCTTGCATGTGAACGCCTAATATGCGTCGTGTCTGGACTCTGGGTATAGGTTTCTGGTTGAGGTGTATTTCGATGGCCTCTCTAGCTGTGCTTTTTCTTCTGATTTCATTTTGAGAACGAAGATTTTTCTGGGGAGCACTCCAGGCTGCAGTCTTCGACGTGTTTGGTGACAGCGTCGACCGGCGCTTGTAGGGCGTCCTGGTGTCCTCCATCCGAGCCTCGAGTTGTCCATATCGTAATGTCGTCAGCATATATTGCGTGACGAAAGTACGGGACATTTTCTAGATGCTCAGAGAGGTTTTTCATGGCGACCTTGAAGAGAAAGGTGACAAGACTGATCCCTGAGGACAGGCTCTATTTGGGACTTATTTCTGTTTTGTCCTCAGGTTATCCATGCCTACAGTGCACTGGATAATATTGGGTAGTGGAAGAAGCGGCGGCCTCGGCGCGAGGCATATTGTGTAGAAGCTCACCAGATGGCGCGCGCGCTCACTTCCCGAGCACCGGCCGAGGGAGTCGGCGGCAGAATGCAGCAGGCGAGTGC
The DNA here is from genome assembly GCF_013339745.2 of Dermacentor silvarum. Classification (NCBI taxonomy): domain Eukaryota; kingdom Metazoa; phylum Arthropoda; class Arachnida; order Ixodida; family Ixodidae; genus Dermacentor; species Dermacentor silvarum. Next base: position 138,015,722 of record NC_051156.1, read on the forward strand.
GGCGGCACAGAGTTTCACAGTGCTGTGTTCATTTTTCCTCATGCCAAATATTTCAATATGATTTTATTTAAGCAACTCTAAGATCTGTACCCTGGGATGGCAGGGTACAGATCTAACATACATTGTACGTACCTACAATGTATGTTATCGCGATGCACGCACTTCGCGCTGCAGCGGCAGAGTGCACTTTTAGCATGGCAATTTCACTTTTTTTACCCAGTTGCACCAGTCACAAGTCCCGTTCGAAACATAGAAAATACATTTGTATTGAATAGGACTTAGACAGTGACTCCCACCAAGTACTAGGGTATGTATTAACCCGACGTTTCGGAGCCAATTCGGCTCCTTCTTCAGGAGGTATTCTTCGGAGGTGGCGGTATGCAGCTTTTCAAAAGTTCATCGTAAGAAAGGGGAGATAAAGTAAGGGGGGGGGGGGAGATACTTGACAGGGCACCTGTATTTATTGACACACGTAAATGGCGAATGGGTGGGGAGGCTGCGACGTTGCTGATCGACTGGGATGACCGATGCTGGGGGACGCTTTACCCGCGGGAAAGCCGTTGAAGGGGGGGGGGGGGGCGGAGGGAGATGTTTCGGTGTTTGTGACCTAGAGCGGGGGTCTTTTCTTCTTTTCGCCATGTCGCCAAGGCCATGGACATACACAGAGGGTAGGGTGCCCTTCATGCGGTTTATATTACGTCGGGTTAATAAATACCCTTACTTGGTTGGAGTCACTGTCCTAATCATGTCCTAATCAAATTTTCCAACCAGACAGGTAATTCTGTCGAAATGTTTAGCTTAAAATTTGTGCTGAATGCATGCATAATGCTGCATTTTGCTATAATTACGATTTAAGCAAGCGATGGACATGTGCATTTCCGAAGCGTGAGCCTCCTGCAGACAGTTGATTTCAATCCCTGTATCAGTAGGTAGGGGGGGGGGGGGGCATTTTCAAGAAACATTCTGCAACAGATGAGTTGCACGGTAGAGAGCACACAATACCATTTCACGCACTTACGTACAGCGGCTCAACTTCAGATATCTTGAGGCCACCCGACTCTTTGGAGCGGTTTAAGGACTTCACAAAAAAGTGCAGCCGTGTGTGGTAACATAAGAACCTACAACCTTCACCGTCAAAGATTCTGCATGGCTGGCGCACCTCCGGTCTTGGCGGTTTCTCTTACCAGGAGTAATAACATCCTTAACACTCTCATGATGCAGCTCCTGTGTACTGAATGATCTTGAAAATGCTGTGAAAAGGTTTTCTGATCTGACCTGAAAAGCCATCCGGTTGGATATAGTAGGCCACCGTTGTCTCCTGGTGTACTGGTGTACAGCTTGGTGTACTGAGCTGCAGCAAGACTATCAACATCCTCCTTCTTTGGGAGAAGCAATTTGGGGCATTCATCGCACTCCAATTTCAATAAAAACTTTCTGGCAACATAACCACAATTATAAAAAATGATCCGGTCGTCACTTTTTGCTTGAACACATGAGACATAGCCTGGTACAGGGCCCTGCTTTTGATACCCTGCAGTGGGAATGTCATCATCATCAAGAAGGCTTTGGATTATGTCAGTTTTGCCAGGCTTTGGGCATTCCATCTCAAGGAGGGCTGTAAGAACACCAGGCTCAGCATTCCCATTAGCAACAGATCTGGCAAGCCCATAAATACGTAGGCAAGACGCAGTAATGAGAAACTGTGTACTGGATGGGTATTGCAACCGGTTGACTGCCGTGCTATACCGAAGAGATTTTCAACTGGGTCCCGACTCAGCTTTGAGGTCATTAAGTACTTGTAGCTAACATTCTTTGTCATGCAGGTCAGCAATGACAAAACCCTTGCAACTGCGACTCTCAGGCCAACAGCAGTAAATGCGGACAGGGAGCGACCTCGACCACCTGCGTGCAGCACCGATTTGGTCAGGCATGTCAAAAACGAACGAAGCTTTTCCACAGAAGCGGATTCCAGCCGCAGACCTTAGCTTGGAAATCTGGATGTCATTATTTAAATGATGTCTCGGATCGTCCTGCAACCAAACAATTCACCAAGAATTTATTTTCTAATATCCACACTGTTTACGATCGTTTGAAGATTATGCTGGGGCGCTGTCACATCCAGGCTGTCGTTGCCATCCGCACCATCATCTTGGGATGATGAATCATGAATGCCGCGACGAGACAAACGCACCTTCTTCGTGCGTGCAGCTGGGCACACTGCAACGCGTTTTCTCTCCGGTCTTCTCTGACGCATTTCCTATGAGAGGTAGGATGTCAAATCGGGAAGAAGCGTGGGCACCACGGCGTCGCACAGCGCCGGTTTACCTCGAGGAATCCTTACTTCCTCACCGTCGATGAAGTGAACATAGTGGCGCAAAATAAAATGCGCTTTAAAGTGCCTCTTCCACACAGTTAAAGTCTCGGAGAGTGGCTTATCTTTGCAGTGAAGATTCCTCTCCCATTGTTTCCGCCGGTCATTGTCTTTAGGCACTCCAAAAAGAGACAACGTGCGCCCATGTACTTCTCAAAAACCAGAATACCCGCTCTTGCATCCGGGCGCATAGCAATGCGTATCGCTTTTTTTTTCTTGCGTTATCCAAAAAGCGACAACAGGGCAGCATCGAACAGAGAAACGATCACGCTCGGCACTTTCAGTAGCTTCACTTGCAAAAACATGAAAAGCACGCTGGCTAGTAACACCAAGAACGACGCGGTAAAACGGTTGCAGCTACGCGGGCAACGCGGGCTCCAACCGGCACGGTCTCCTCGGGAAGAGCACACCAGTGCCCCTAGCGGGAGTCTTCGCTCTTGGCTTCACGCTGCCTGTGCGCCCAGCCCTCCGCTCTTTCCACTACCCAATACTTCTAGTTCACTGTATCCATGCCTACGGTTGCCGTGCGGACCGTTCAGCTCCAGCCAATCAGCGGCGGCCGAAGTGGAAAGTCCGCTAGGTGGACATTTACAGAATACCTCATTTACAGAAAAAAGCAGGGAAAAGATGGATACGACCTGATCTCTTAAAATCATAGGTAGCGGTAAAAGGAAAAATTAAAAAAAAATAATAACGAGAGGTATACAAAAATGCTAGATGAAGAACAGGTATAGTATACCTAATTAAATCAAGCAGGCTAGGTGACTATTTGTCGCCGCCCCGTTTCAAAGGGGATGCCAATGAATCATCATCATCATCATCATCCCTACCCAGTGCAAGAGTAGGCAGGGAAGTGTAAGGCGCAACCCACACGACGAAGTACTGAACTGTATACAGAATGCAAGAAAGCAGCAGTTTTTTAGGTCTCGCCAGACGGAAGCGAAAATTGCAACGCTGACCTGAAACTGTCACGAAGCAATGAAAGCGGACGACATCCACACAAAACTACAATTAAACTGCGTCGGCATACTGCTGTTCAGGAGGATGTCAACGTTTCTCATTGCGAATTTGCATTCACGTTACGCCCTTCCGCAACCAGCGCAGAAATTCGCCTGTATCGTCTGTCATATTGTTCTCCCGTCTTCTGTGCTGTGTTAATATTTATTAAGGGTAAATTGGCAACAAAATTTGACTTTGGTAATACAATGCTCATGGTTGCTCGTACTATTAAAGCAATCTTGGCAAAGCTGCGCAGGGCTGGTGATTGTCTAATTTTCTTATCAGCAGCCTTTATATCGCACCTAAGTGACGACGCATGCGCCTTGGTGGTTAGCATATATGGCGTAATTAGTCCCAGCACGTCGCCTCCGAAAATTTTAAGCAGGCCCGCAGCACCACGTGCATCTGCCTGGGCCGCTGTATCTTGAGAGGCATCTGCGACGGGTGCACAGTCCGCCGTGCACTGTGTTTTCGCGGCTTAGTTCGCGTTGATGCGAGACGCAGCACGAAGGTCAATTCGCTCGCTGCCGCGCTTTCTCAATCCAGCGTTTTGGCAGCAAGTTTCCTTGGTCATCGGATGAGGTGTGTTCATGATTGCTTATGCGAGCGTGGCACCGTGCTTGTTCATTTAGTTAGTGTGCCTATGTTTACGAGTTTATACGGCCGATAAAAATTCTATCCTTACTTCGTATCTAGCTGTCCACTAGTTTGCTGTAGAAATCGATGCTTCGCTTGTCGCGCAAGATTGGGACTTTTTTTTTCACCACGCTTAAAATTTTATTTCAGTTGGCCTTGAAGGGTACTTTAGGAAACCTAAGTGGTATCTGTCACAGCTACTTTCGTACCATTTATCTTCGCCGCGCTTCTTCACGAAAACAAGTCGTTGGTATAATTGTTTCGACACAATCGAAATATTATTTCAGTGAAAGCCTAAACAGTTTAATCAGTTTAGTATTTAGTTAAACGGACCTCGCTCCAGCGTATCGAAAATGCTTCCTGTGCGATAGGTTTCCTGTGCTTAAAGCGGTATTACGATGTACTTAAAGTCGGCGTAGCATACATATTGACACGTGCACGTGTTTACCTTTCCCTGGTGACCGCGTTTCACCGTCTAACAAGTGTTATCGCTCAGCGCAGGACACGCCTGAATGTATCGGAAGTTTCTCGAATGAAGTTTGTTTATCCATGGTTGTATCCGCTTTCTGTTGTCACCGAACCTTGTGTAATCTGATGGCATGTATGCGCGACGCGAATTGTCTCTGGAAAACACACCGGCACCAGCGATTACTCTGGAAACTTCGATGACTAATGTATAAAAGCCGACGCGTTATACCTGCTGATCAGATTTTCGACCACCGCCGACAGTGTTCGCCGATATCGTTGTTCGTTGGTTGTAGCCTATTTTCCTGGGCACAAGCTCACCCAATAAAAAGCTATAGTTTCATCATTCACAGCTTTACTGCTGTTTTCTTCATCGTCACTTCTACTTGAAAATATGATACGCTGTACGTTACAGGGTTAAAATATAGACTTCCGAGCAGACAGCCCCTTTTTTATACACCGTTGCGTGACATCCTTCTCTACTGCAGGCATTTCGCTTCGGGAGACAGTGCCGACGTGCGTTCGCCAGACACTCGGCTGTCGACCAGGGGCGTCGTCGAGTCGCATCTCACCGGCTGGATCCCGGAGCGGGACCTGCGTGAGGCCGGCTCTTCCTCGGGCGCCCAGCCCAAGCTGAGCCCCGTCAAGAGGTGCTGCCCTGGTGCCAGGCCTGCCAAGACGGCTCGAATGCAGCGCAATACGACCGCGGTGACGGCGACCGCCGCAGCGATGCCCCACCGTCGCCGGTCGTACGAGGACAACTTCGTGAACCGGCAGAGCCTGGAGCTGGCCCAGTTAAGCCTAGCCGAGGAACGGGACGAAGACGAGGTCGAGATGGCGAGCGCGGAGGCCGCCGCCCCTTCGCGGGAGGCCACCGCCGTCTTCGCCGGAGGCGCCGGCGACGCGTCGGCGATGCCTTTCGCGTCTGGCGAAGAGCGCGCGATGGCGGCGAGCGTCGACGCAACGCGGGCCTACTTACCGAGGGTATACTCACGTTCATACCACGTCTACCCACACGAACAGTTATGAATTCACGTTCATATACTGCCGTCTACTGGCAGTCATTGTTACTCGGCCAAGTCCACATCTGCGCGTACTCACAGTTCTAAAGTTCTCACGCCCGCTCACACTCACTGGTCCTCGCTCACTTTGATACTCACGTCTACTGACGGGAACAGGTATTAACTCGCGCTTACACACCCACGTCTATACACAGGCTCACTGGCACTCAGCTACGTAGTCCCGTTCATGCTCACACCATTCGTGTCTCACTCACACCCGCGGGTCTCTCAAACGAGCAAGTGAGAGTGTATTGACGAGTGAGTGTGCCGGCCTGCGCTTCTTACAGGGCACGTTCGGCGAGAGATGGACCCCGACGTGGATGTATGGGCCGGCCGTAGCACCGTTCGGCCCAGCGTGCCGAGATCTGCTCAAGCCGTAGCGCCCACGCTGCTCACTCCCGCAACGAGCCTGACACTCAACGTCGTCGAGTCCTTTCGATTTCCATGATTATTTCCCCCCTATGACATTATTTTAGCGTTTGTACTGCATAAAGTTTTGATAAATGCCTTGAACGCCCGTAGCCCACTCTTCTGTCTCAGGATAACAGTTTGGTTGACCTTTCTGTGTCAGCTCCGATTTACTACTGCGCGTGACCCCCCACCGCCCCTGTAGATGCTGTGGAAGGGTGGTTGAAAACTTATCTTCTAAGATGGAATAAATAAATGTAAACACGGAGAAATTGGCGCTCACACATTCATCTAAAGCTTTGTACAGTAGCAAAAATTTTGAATACCATACGAATAATCACGGAACCTTGTTTCGCATTTCTGATAGAACATAAAAATATTCTTCCGTGTGCAAGAAAGGAATTTACCCTTTATCCGTGCAAGCACAGTCACATAGACTGAAACATTAAAAAAAACGAAGCATTTCACCTAATATGATGCAATAAATGTGCGTTCAACAACCTGATGTGGAGTTGTTCTTGACTAGGTTACTGCGAGATATCGGCAAAAAATAATTTGCTGATCCAGATGTTCGATGAGCTTGACTCTGCACACACTCTGCTGAAGCGTGCTCATTTAGGACAGTGGTTGCAGTGATTGCTAAATACCTTAAGTACAAGTTAAATTTAACACGATCATATTTAGCGGTTTTGAAAGACACTCTAGTACGCTGCAGTAACCACGCATATGGCGCGTATTCAGCGAGAAACGAATTTTCTATACATTTGACTATTGAATTTGCTGTTGCAGCTGCTTACAGAAAGTTTCGCGTCATGGCAAAAAAAAAAAAAAAAATGCCGTGGTTGAACGCGGTTAAAACAAGTTTGTCCAGCGATAGCACAATTTTGCTTGCTTTGGGAAAGGACACAGACGCTGCTCGGCGCCGTCGGCAGCCGCGAGCGAATTGGTTTTCATGCTATATTTTTCATGCTTTCAGTTATATAAGTCACCTACATACTGCCTAATCTAGAGTATGCATCATCTATATGGGACCCTAATCAATTAACATTTATTAACAGCTCAGAAGCTGTGCAGAATCGCTCCGTTCGTTTTATTCTTAACAATTACCAGCGCACGACAAGCGCAACTAGCATGAAACTTGCCCTCAACATATCTCTCCTTTCAAACGCAGAAAGATCGCTCGCCTTTCTCTGTTCCATAAAATATACTATTTAATTCACGCACTCAAGTCACGCTTTATCGAACCAGCCTCTTTTACTTCTGCACGCTTGGACCATCGTCATAAGGTGAACATCCCATTCCACAAGACGTCTACCTATGGTAATTCATTTCTTCCAAAATCATGCCAGGAATGAAATCACCTACCGGATCCGCTAGTTAATATAGCTAACACCGATGACTTCAATAAGGCACTTACTAACGTTAACTAGTATGCCTTGATGTGAATGTATAGCGAAGCAGTTCCGTTTTCTCCTGATCTGTATTAGTTAAAAGTTATTTCTATTTTATCTACCTAATCTACAAACAGTATAATTTGTATTATGCTTCATTTTCTATCATTCTGTGCTTATCGCCTGATTCTAACTTGCCCTATATACCGTGCATCTATATTTCATCTGTATTACCCAAGTTTTCTGTTTTTCTTTGTATAATTATTTTTTGTTACCCCGATATGCTCAGTGTGTCGCTTCTACATGCATTATTTTTACATATTGTACCATGCATTGTCATCTGATTAGTATTCGTGTTTTCCTTTCTCTTTTTTTGTATAGTTATATGTATTTATTAGCCCCTCCCCTCTGTAATGCTTTATTGTAAGCCCTAAGGGTACTATAAATAAATAAATAAATAAATAAATAAATAAATAAATAAATAAATAAATAAATAAATAAATAAATAAATAAATAAATAAATAAATAAATAAATAAATAAATAAATGCTGCGTCTCGCTTTAACGCGAGCTAAGCGTCGAAAGCATAGCGCATACGAAGCTACCAGCACTCGGCGCACTTTGTATACACATCGCAGATCGCTTTCAAGATTTGGGCGCCCACGCGACGGATGCAGCAGCCGCCGGTTGTGGCAGGCTGAGTCCCAGTTTGACTTTGACTGAGCTTGAAGGTCAGATTTACGGAACCAGGCGTTTTCTGTGTTTGGACCCGGAGTAGTAGAGCTATCGCTCTAAAATCGGAACAAATTGGAGAGACCTGAGCAACGTTCACCAGCTGCACAACAGACATCTAGCAGCTCTTATGCCACAGGCTTCGGTGATGACGAATTGGGAATCCAACATTGCGTATATACAGTGCGTATTGATTTCTTTCTTAACATGTGAAGCGGTGATCTATAATCGTTTGATTTTTATGTAAGATATCACTTCGTTTAATTAGATGATTTCAGTCGCACAGGAGCAAGTACAATTACTGCGACTAGCGAATTGCACCGGCCCTTTGGTGTATGCTTAGATTGCCCTAATAGTCGATAAACCTTTCATCGACTTTCTTGTTTGAGACCTCTCTTGCACGAACTACAACGGCCCTGTGACTAATTGCTGTTATAGGTCATTAGTTTCTAGCAAGAAAAACAATTTTTAACGTAAAAAAGAATAGACTGGTCAGAGCGTAGCCCTGTCGCGTTTTCGTGTTTTTCGTGCCAGAAACGACGTCGCAGCAAGAGCAACAGCGCTAACTAGTCCAACTATCCTCTTTAGTTGAGCGCTCACGCATCCGAGACGTGGTGGCGCAGGTGGCCTAGCGTCAACTTTCAGAGCGGAAGGTCCCAGGTTCGATAACCGTTTGTGATATGCCTCCTCCTCATCAGACATTTACTCATATGTTCGTCTTATCGTCAGGACGACATAAACACCAGTTTTCGCAGGACACCCTGACGACCGGTTAAGACGCAAAAAAACAACCCGGGTAAGTAGCTTAAGACTGCTTCTCATTAAAATCAACCGTGGCCCGAACTGCTGTGCTCTAGCCCATTAGCGTACCACGTGCACTGTAAAAAGTGCTGCACTAAATGACAGTAAATATATTGGCAGCTCTATTTCAAAGCATTTACCGCCCAATTAAGGCGGGCCGTCATTTTGGTAGGCGTGCACCACGACCTACTGCTCCAGGGCAGCCAATCGAATCGCGCTATTATGACGAACAATTTCTGTTTTCCATTCGGCATTCGCGACTCTCTCCTTCTCTCCTTGCTCACAGCGATAGAAACGTCTTCTAGGAATCACGTCGATGGCTAGGCAAAAATGAGAAATACATGACCCTTAAACTGACGCCTGGTTTCACGGTGTAATATACACTGTCATTAGATATGTGTCAAATTATCCGAGGTACTATGGCGCAAGGTAAAAAAGAGTTCTTACCTCGCGCCACAGCACCTTGAACAGGCACCAACTCACCCTATAAATTACACTCCAAAGTGTGTGTGTCGGAGATACATAATTGTATGTTAAGATACTGCAGACATTTAAATAAAGGTCATAACAGTACCAGTGATCCTTCGTGCATTTGTGCGCGTAATTATAAAGTACAGTCGACTCCGGATAAACAAAACTCACCTAAACGGAAATTACGGATAAACGGGACGACGATACCAACTTTAGTTGGCCACCCATAGGAACAATGTTAACAAACTTCGTTTAAACGAAATCCTTCTTTTTGTGAATTTCGGTTAAACGGAACTGGAAGCGAAACTGCACCTACTTCGTAGGCTGTCCTAAACTTCATATGAAACAAGATTAGGTTGACAAGAACTGGAACGACAAGAATCATAGAATAAAGACCTCACAGATGGAACCGCACAACCACCCGCGAAACCCAGCGGCTGCTCTAGTAGGCGCGACACGGGCGGCAGCTCAGCGGCGGAGTGCCTACCAAGCGAAACTAAATTCCGACGACAGCGCCACCGCATTTTGGTGACGTAGCGCCGTGGCATCTAAACTATTACGAACAACATTTCGTCACCATAATGTTGGAAAAATAATCGATGACGTGCCCTGGGCAGCCAATCCGATAGGTGGCCCTACTGACGTGATATGGTCAAATCGCGTGAAATGGTCAGGGGCGGCTTAAAGTTCATCCGAGTGGCGTGCTGCGATCGGTAGCGATGTGGCTTTTTAAAACTTTGTAATACATTACGCGTTACATTACAAGCGTGTAATTTATTATAGGGGTTTAAAAAGGTACATCGCTGCCGATCGCAGCACGCGAATCGGCTCAGTTCTGCGACCAAGTGACGCTATTGCACCATAACATGTCAGTAGGGTCAGCTATCCGATTGGCTGCACAGGGCGCGTCATCGTTAATTTTTTCAACATTATGGTGAACAAATGTTCGTAATAGTTTAGACGTTAGTTAATTTGTTTCTACAAAAAGAAAGTAACAGAAAGAGAATGCACAAGGACATGTATCACTACATTAAAACTTAAAAGTACTTCAGGTCACAGCAAGTGTTGTCTGCTTATGTTAAAACGTGCTCTGTGTTGACGAGAGCTGCGCGGTCAGTGTTGGTCTTGTTCTTTCTTCTAGCGAGCACCATGGTTCTCCCTTGTTGCGTTGTGGGCTGCAAACGTAGCGATCGGCGACATGCCAAGTTGCGGGGCACGAGCAGAGTGCCTGAAGCACATCAAACTGTCGGTATCCAAACGACGCCAGCATCTACGCGTTTGCTGCCGTCACATCATGTCGAAGGATTGCCATAATAGAGTTAAGTGTGTCCGGTATTCAGATAAACGCAAGCGCAAGTGTACTGGCCTTTTTACCACGTTTTACGTGATGAACGAAGGGGCAAACGTGAACTGCTTGCACGGTGCAGCCACCTGGCGGCACAAAGCTCAACCAAACACACAGCTAATATAGCAGTAACCAGTAAAACAGTAAATATAGCAGGCTTTTTCTACTTTGCTGCTGGTTCGAATTTTCGGCAGAAGCGTAATCTTGAACGCGTTGTCTTTTTATATGTTTAAATGTTTTACACTTTGTTACAGGAATATTAGCTCTGTATTTGGCTGGTTAAGCTCTGTGCCACCAGATATCTGGACCGCGCATGCCGATCAGGCCACTCACGCACGCCTACGAAGCTCCTTCATCACAGCAGTATGGAGGGGCTTTAGTTTACGCATCTGGATATCCGTCAAAACACCCAGCCCGCCTGTGGTTACCGGAATACCGGACACGCGCGGCGCTGCGGCAGAACGCTCGCAACGCACGCTGCTTGATCGCTCTCGCTGGGGATCGATGGCCGGGCGGCTAGTGGAGAGGTTGGCGAGCCTTCGCCCGCTGGCTCCAAGACAATCGGAAGTAGACGACAACACGTCACAACATGACGTATAGCCAGCGAAGGCGGAGCTTAGCCCCGATCACACGGCGAACGAGTTGAGCAGGAAATGCATGGCTAGCGAGGAGGTGCAACTTGTAATCGTCCGTAGCTCTCTTAATATGAGACACTCCACTTAAATTGTGACGCGAATGCTTTACTGTAGCTCTACCCTACGGGTATACAAAATTTATCCGAACCGTTTCAGGGACCCTTTAATGGTACGTCCGCACTAGCGACAAGAACTAAAGTGCCTGAAAAAAAAAAAAAAAAAAAAAAAACTAATGTAGCGCCATACGTGCCAGTGCGCAGGCAGCTCCTCTGTCGTGCTTTTTGTAGATTGTAAATCAGGTTAGTGGAGGTGAGAAGCCTGTGGAGCATAGAGTTAATATAACCAACTCTAGAGGAAAAGCTTCCCATAGCGCTCATGTATGGAAATTGGGAACCGCAAGGCGCTGCCATGTTGCTGCCCTGTGCAGGCGCGTATACGCGCAGACGACGACATGCGATTCAGACAAGGCGCGCAATCAACGCAATCCCGAGTCTCCGTCAATATGGTAGCGCCATCTACTCAAGGCACCTGCAAATGCAGCCTTATAGACGTTTTCACGAGAGCGCTCCCGACGGTCTGGCGTGGAGAGTATGTGTCAGTGTTGCCTGTTCGGTCTGGACTGTGAGCTTGCCTTGCGCTTGCATTGCGGAGTGGTAGCTTTCCTTCGATGTTTCCGTTTATTTTTGTCACGAATGACTTACGCTCGTAAATAATGGCATATATACTCATCAAAAGGCTACAGGCCAACAGTGTGCAGTTTATGGGTGCACAAACAACCAGCGGAAAATAACGAATTTAGGGACTAAGTGTGTCCACAACACAGCACTCCGCGAGACCACTGCCGCGATGTGGTATTTTCACGCTTCGCCGGTTTCCTGCATCACCTGAGGACTTGGCATTTCAGTCTAATGTGAAACAATGCACACATCAGTAAAATAACGCATTTTGGTAAACTCTTTTCGGCACATTTCCCAACAGGTTGCAAGAATTGTCAGCTCTTCGATGCAATATTTTCTCGTATGTAGTGGCAGAGGCTACATTTGTTATTCGTTCAAACACGACTTCATTCCAGTGCCTAATACGGGGGTCACACGGCGCACTTTTGATCGTGATCGAGCCCGATATGGATAGAATTTCTTGGTCGCGATTGGATTCTTTGCTCAATCTGGGGAAGGGAGCCAATCGTGGTCAAACATTCCGATCCAGATCGGTCTCGATCATTATCAAAAGTGGCCGTGTGACACCGGTATAAGACAAATTGGAGCACTCTGCGAGAGAACTAGTTGGTAAATACACTTCGCAACGATCTGGAAAAATCGTGTCCTATGGAAGATGTATGCAGACCCTGTGTCCACCAAAACATTGTCTCTGCGTTCACACGCACCCTACGGGGCCCTGCCCATAAAGGGAATTAACTTCAACAGTGTGGTGCTGCATCGATCTCACCCATCTTTGAGCGTTGTCTA